>NW_027462906.1:0-19121 GCF_050947455.1 Rhinoderma darwinii
GTTTCCCAGGCGAGCTATTGACAAGTAAATCCTAGACGCTCGATCTTGGTTATTTTCGCTTTCGCGGCTGGCAGCAAAGTTCAGAACCATGTTTCTGTGAATAACTCTTGAACCGTAAGTCACAGACGCTCGCTCTTGGCTGCATTCGTTTCAGCTCGTGGCAGCCAGTCTAAAAAACACAATCTTGGACTTCTCTGGATGTTTCCCAGGCGAGCTATTGGCAGCATGTTCAGAACCACTGTTTCTGAGGCTAATTCTTGAACCGTAAGTCATAGACGCTCGATCTTGGCGGCATTCGTCTCAGCGCCTGGCAATTAGTATAGAAGCACTGTTTCCCACTGTTTCTGAGGCTAATTCTTGAACCGTAAGTCATAGACGCTAGATCTTGGCGGCATTCGTCTCAGCGCCTGGCAATTAGTATAGAAGCACTGTCTTTGACTTCTCTGGATGTTTCCCAGGCGAGCTATTGACAAGTAAATCCTAGACGCTCGATCTTGGTTATTTTCGCTTTCGCGGCTGGCAGCAAAGTTCAGAACCATGTTTCTGTGAATAACTTTTGAACCGTAAGTCACAGACGCTCGCTCTTGGCTGCATTCGTTTCAGCTCGTGGCAGCCAGTCTAAAAAACACTCTTTGACTTCTCTGGATGTTTCCCAGGCGAGCTATTGGCAGCATGTTCAGAACCACTGTTTCTGAGGCTAATTCTTGAACCGTAAGTCATAGACGCTCGATCTTGGCGGCATTCGTCTCAGCGCCTGGCAATTAGTATAGAAGCACTGTTTCCCACTGTTTCTGAGGCTAATTCTTGAACCGTAAGTCATAGACGCTCGATCTTGGCGGCATTCGTCTCAGCGCCTGTCAATTAGTATAGAAGCACTGTCTTTGACTTCTCTGGATGTTTCCCAGGCGAGCTATTGACAAGTAAATCCTAGACGCTCGATCTTGGTTATTTTCGCTTTCGCGGCTGGCAGCAAAGTTCAGAACCATGTTTCTGTGAATAACTCTTGAACCGTAAGTCACAGACGCTCGCTCTTGGCTGCATTCGTTTCAGGTCGTGGCAGCCAGTCTAAAAAACACAATCTTGGACTTCTCTGGATGTTTCCCAGGCGAGCTATTGGCAGCATGTTCAGAACCACTGTTTCTGAGGCTAATTCTTGAACCGTAAGTCATAGACGCTCGCACTTGGCGGCATTCGTCTCAGCGCCTGGCAATTAGTATAGAAGCACTGTTTCCCACTGTTTCTGAGGCTAATTCTTGAACCGTAAGTTATAGACGCTAGATCTTGGCGGCATTCGTCTCAGCGCCTGGCAATTAGTATAGAAGCACTGTCTTTGACTTCTCTGGATGTTTCCCAGGCGAGCTATTGACAAGTAAATCCTAGACGCTCGATCTTGGTTTTTTTGCTTTCGCGGCTGGCAGCAAAGTTCAGAACCATGTTTCTGTGAATAACTCTTGAACCGTAAGTCACAGACGCTCGCTCTTGGCTGCATTCGTTTCAGCTCGTGGCAGCCAGTCTAAAAAACACTATCTTGGACTTCTCTTGATGTTTCCCAGGCGAGCTATTGGCAGCATGTTCAGAACCACTGTTTCTGAGGCTAATTATTGAACCGTAAGTCTTAGACGCTCGATCTTGGCGGCATTCGTCTCAGCGCCTGTCAATTAGTATAGAAGCACTGTCTTTGACTTCTCTGGATGTTTCCCAGGCGAGCTATTGACAAGTAAATCCTAGACGCTCGATCTTGGTTATTTTCGCTTTCGCGGCTGGCAGCAAAGTTCAAAACCATGTTTCTGTGAATAACTCTTGAACCGTAAGTCACAGACGCTCGCTCTTGGCTGCATTCGTTTCAGCTCGTGGCAGCCAGTCTAAAAAACACTGTCTTGGACATCTCTGGATGTTTCCCAGGCGAGCTATTGGCAGCATGTTCAGAACCACTGTTTCTGAGGCTAATTCTTGAACCGTAAGTCATAGACGCTCGATCTTGGCGGCATTCGTCTCAGCGACTGGCAATTAGTATAGAAGCACTGTTTCCCACTGTTTCTGAGGCTAATTCTTGAACCGTAAGTCATAGACGCTCGATCTTGGCGGCATTCGTCTCAGCGCCTGTCAATTAGTATAGAAGCACTGTCTTTGACTTCTCTGGATGTTTTCCAGGCGAGCTATTGACAAGTAAATCCTAGACGCTCGATCTTGGTTATTTTCGCTTTCGCGGCTGGCAGCAAAGTTCAGAACCATGTTTCTGTGAATAACTTTTGAACCGTAAGTCACAGACGCTCGCTCTTGGCTGCATTCGTTTCAGCTCGTGGCAGCCAGTCTAAAAAACACAATCTTGGACTTCTCTGGATGTTTCCCAGGCGAGCTATTGGCAGCATGTTCAGAACCACTGTTTCTGAGGCTAATTCTTGAACCGTAAGTCATAGACGCTCGATCTTGGCGGCATTCGTCTCAGCGCCTGGCAATTAGTATAGAAGCACTGTTTCCCACTGTTTCTGAGGCTAATTCTTGAACCGTAAGTCATAGACGCTAGATCTTGGCGGCATTCGTCTCAGCGCCTGGCAATTAGTATTGAAGCACTGTCTTTGACTTCTCTGGATGTTTCCCAGGCGAGCTTTTGACAAGTAAATCCTAGACGCTCGATCTTGGTTATTTTCGCTTTCGCGGCTGGCAGCAAAGTTCAGAACCATGTTTCTGTGAATAACTCTTGAACCGTAAGTCACAGACGCTCGCTCTTGGCTGCATTAGTTTCAGCTCGTGGCAGCCAGTCTAAAAAACACAATCTTGGACTTCTCTGGATGTTTTCCAGGCGAGCTATTGGCAGCATGTTCAGAACCACTGTTTCTGAGGCTAATTCTTGAACCGTAAGTCATAGACGCTCGCACTTGGCGGCATTCGTCTCAGCGCCTGGCAATTAGTATAGAAGCACTGTTTCCCACTGTTTCTGAGGCTAATTCTTGAACCGTAAGTCATAGACGCTAGATCTTGGCGGCATTCGTCTCAGCGCCTGGCAATTAGTATAGAAGCACTGTCTTTGACTTCTCTGGATGTTTCCCAGGCGAGCTATTGACAAGTAAATCCTAGACGCTCGATCTTGGTTATTTTCGCTTTCGCGGCTGGCAGCAAAGTTCAGAGCCATGTTTCTGTGAATAACTCTTGAACCGTAAGTCACAGACGCTCGCTCTTGGCTGCATTCGTTTCAGCTCGTGGCAGCCAGTCTAAAAAAACACAATCTTGGACTTCTCTGGATGTTTCCCAGGCGAGCTATTGGCAGCATGTTCAGAACCACTGTTTCTAAGGCTAATTCTTGAACCGTAAGTCATAGACGCTTGATCTTGGCGGCATTCGTCTCAGCGCCTGGCAATTAGTATAGAAGCACTGTTTCCCACTGTATCTGAGGCTAATTCTTGAACCGTAAGTCATAGACGCTAGATCTTGGCGGCATTCGTCTCAGCGCCTGGCAATTAGTATAGAAGCACTGTCTTTGACTTCTCTGGATGTTTCCCAGGCGAGCTATTGACAAGTAAATCCTAGACGCTCGATCTTGGTTATTTTCGCTTTCGCGGCTGGCAGCAAAGTTCAGAACCATGTTTCTGTGAATAACTTTTGAACCGTAAGTCACAGACGCTCGCTCTTGGCTGCATTCGTTTCAGCTCGTGGCAGCCAGTCTAAAAAACACAATCTTGGACTTCTCTGGATGTTTCCCAGGCGAGCTATTGGCAGCATGTTCAGAACCACTGTTTCTGAGGCTAATTCTTGAACCGTAAGTCATAGACGCTCGATCTTGGCGGCATTCGTCTCAGCGCCTGGCAATTAGTATAGAAGCACTGTTTCCCACTGTTTCTGAGGCTAATTCTTGAACCGTAAGTCATAGACGCTAGATCTTGGCGGCATTCGTCTCAGCACCTGGCAATTAGTATAGAAGCACTGTCTTTGACTTCTCTGGATGTTTCCCAGGCGAGCTATTGACAAGTAAATCGTAGACGCTCGATCTTGGTTATTTTCGCTTTCGCGGCAGGCAGCAAAGTTCAGAACCATGTTTCTGTGAATAACTTTTGAACCGTAAGTCACAGACGCTCACTCTTGGCTGCATTCGTTTCAGCTCGTGGCAGCCAGTGTAAAAAACACTCTTTGACTTCTCTGGATGTTTCCCAGGCGAGCTATTGGCAGCATGTTCAGAACCACTGTTTCTGAGGCTAATTCTTGAACCGTAAGTCATAGACGCTAGATCTTGGCGGCATTCGTCTCAGCACCTGGCAATTAGTATAGAAGCACTGTCTTTGACTTCTCTGGATGTTTCCCAGGCGAGCTATTGACAAGTAAATCGTAGACGCTCGATCTTGGTTATTTTCGCTTTCGCGGCTGGCAGCAAAGTTCAGAACCATGTTTCTGTGAATAACTTTTGAACCGTAAGTCACAGACGCTCGCTCTTGGCTGCATTCGTTTCAGCTCGTGGCAGCCAGTCTAAAAAAACACAATCTTGGACTTCTCTGGATGTTTCCCAGGCGAGCTATTGGCAGCATGTTGAGAACCACTGTTTCTGAGGCTAATTCTTGAACCGTAAGTCATAGACGCTTGATCTTGGCGGCATTCGTCTCAGCGCCTGGCAATTAGTATAGAAGCACTGTTTCCCACTGTATCTGAGGCTAATTCTTGAACCGTAAGTCATAGACGCTAGATCTTGGCGGCATTCGTCTCAGCGCCTGGCAATTAGTATAGAAGCACTGTCATTGACTTCTCTGGATGTTTCCCAGGCGAGCTATTGACAAGTAAATCCTAGACGCTCGATCTTGGTTATTTTCGCTTTCGCGGCTGGCAGCAAAGTTCAGAACCATGTTTCTGTGAATAACTTTTGAACCGTAAGTCACAGACGCTCGCTCTTGGCTGCATTCGTTTCAGCTCGTGGCAGCCAGTCTAAAAAACACAATCTTGGACTTCTCTGGATGTTTCCCAGGCGAGCTATTGGCAGCATGTTCAGAACCACTGTTTCTGAGGCTAATTCTTGAACCGTAAGTCATAGACGCTCGATCTTGGCGGCATTCGTCTCAGCGCCTGGCAATTAGTATAGAAGCACTGTTTCCCACTGTTTCTGAGGCTAATTCTTGAACCGTAAGTCATAGACGCTAGATCTTGGCGGCATTCGTCTCAGCACCTGGCAATTAGTATAGAAGCACTGTCTTTGACTTCTCTGGATGTTTCCCAGGCGAGCTATTGACAAGTAAATCGTAGACGCTCGATCTTGGTTATTTTCGCTTTCGCGGCTGGCAGCAAAGTTCAGAACCATGTTTCTGTGAATAACTTTTGAACCGTAAGTCACAGACGCTCACTCTTGGCTGCATTCGTTTCAGCTCGTGGCAGCCAGTCTAAAAAACACTCTTTGACTTCTCTGGATGTTTCCCAGGCGAGCTATTGGCAGCATGTTCAGAACCACTGTTTCTGAGGCTAATTCTTGAACCGTAAGTCATAGACGCTCGATCTTGGCGGCATTCGTCTCAGCGCCTGGCAATTAGTATAGAAGCACTGTTTCCCACTGTTTCTGAGGCTAATTCTTGAACCGTAAGTCATAGACGCTCGATCTTGGCGGCATTCGTCTCAGCGCCTGTCAATTAGTATAGAAGCACTGTCTTTGACTTCTCTGGATGTTTCCCAGGCGAGCTATTGACAAGTAAATCCTAGACGCTCGATCTTGGTTATTTTCGCTTTCGCGGCTGGCAGCAAAGTTCAGAACCATGTTTCTGTGAATAACTCTTGAACCGTAAGTCACAGACGCTCGCTCTTGGCTGCATTCGTTTCAGGTCGTGGCAGCCAGTCTAAAAAACACAATCTTGGACTTCTCTGGATGTTTCCCAGGCGAGCTATTGGCAGCATGTTCAGAACCACTGTTTCTGAGGCTAATTCTTGAACCGTAAGTCATAGACGCTCGCACTTGGCGGCATTCGTCTCAGCGCCCGGCAATTAGTATAGAAGCACTGTTTCCCACTGTTTCTGAGGCTAATTCTTGAACCGTAAGTTATAGACGCTAGATCTTGGCGGCATTCGTCTCAGCGCCTGGCAATTAGTATAGAAGCACTGTCTTTGACTTCTCTGGATGTTTCCCAGGCGAGCTATTGACAAGTAAATCCTAGACGCTCGATCTTGGTTTTTTTTGCTTTCGCGGCTGGCAGCAAAGTTCAGAACCATGTTTCTGTGAATAACTCTTGAACCGTAAGTCACAGACGCTCGCTCTTGGCTGCATTCGTTTCAGCTCGTGGCAGCCAGTCTAAAAAACACTATCTTGGACTTCTCTTGATGTTTCCCAGGCGAGCTATTGGCAGCATGTTCAGAACCACTGTTTCTGAGGCTAATTATTGAACCGTAAGTCTTAGACGCTCGATCTTGGCGGCATTCGTCTCAGCGCCTGTCAATTAGTATAGAAGCACTGTCTTTGACTTCTCTGGATGTTTCCCAGGCGAGCTATTGACAAGTAAATCCTAGACGCTCGATCTTGGTTATTTTCGCTTTCGCGGCTGGCAGCAAAGTTCAAAACCATGTTTCTGTGAATAACTCTTGAACCGTAAGTCACAGACGCTCGCTCTTGGCTGCATTCGTTTCAGCTCGTGGCAGCCAGTCTAAAAAACACTGTCTTGGACATCTCTGGATGTTTCCCAGGCGAGCTATTGGCAGCATGTTCAGAACCACTGTTTCTGAGGCTAATTCTTGAACCGTAAGTCATAGACGCTCGATCTTGGCGGCATTCGTCTCAGCGACTGGCAATTAGTATAGAAGCACTGTTTCCCACTGTTTCTGAGGCTAATTCTTGAACCGTAAGTCATAGACGCTCGATCTTGGCGGCATTCGTCTCAGCGCCTGTCAATTAGTATAGAAGCACTGTCTTTGACTTCTCTGGATGTTTTCCAGGCGAGCTATTGACAAGTAAATCCTAGACGCTCGATCTTGGTTATTTTCGCTTTCGCGGCTGGCAGCAAAGTTCAGAACCATGTTTCTGTGAATAACTTTTGAACCGTAAGTCACAGACGCTCGCTCTTGGCTGCATTCGTTTCAGCTCGTGGCAGCCAGTCTAAAAAACACAATCTTGGACTTCTCTGGATGTTTCCCAGGCGAGCTATTGGCAGCATGTTCAGAACCACTGTTTCTGAGGCTAATTCTTGAACCGTAAGTCATAGACGCTCGATCTTGGCGGCATTCGTCTCAGCGCCTGGCAATTAGTATAGAAGCACTGTTTCCCACTGTTTCTGAGGCTAATTCTTGAACCGTAAGTCATAGACGCTAGATCTTGGCGGCATTCGTCTCAGCGCCTGGCAATTAGTATTGAAGCACTGTCTTTGACTTCTCTGGATGTTTCCCAGGCGAGCTTTTGACAAGTAAATCCTAGACGCTCGATCTTGGTTATTTTCGCTTTCGCGGCTGGCAGCAAAGTTCAGAACCATGTTTCTGTGAATAACTCTTGAACCGTAAGTCACAGACGCTCGCTCTTGGCTGCATTAGTTTCAGCTCGTGGCAGCCAGTCTAAAAAACACAATCTTGGACTTCTCTGGATGTTTTCCAGGCGAGCTATTGGCAGCATGTTCAGAACCACTGTTTCTGAGGCTAATTCTTGAACCGTAAGTCATAGACGCTCGCACTTGGCGGCATTCGTCTCAGCGCCTGGCAATTAGTATAGAAGCACTGTTTCCCACTGTTTCTGAGGCTAATTCTTGAACCGTAAGTCATAGACGCTAGATCTTGGCGGCATTCGTCTCAGCGCCTGGCAATTAGTATAGAAGCACTGTCTTTGACTTCTCTGGATGTTTCCCAGGCGAGCTATTGACAAGTAAATCCTAGACGCTCGATCTTGGTTATTTTCGCTTTCGCGGCTGGCAGCAAAGTTCAGAGCCATGTTTCTGTGAATAACTCTTGAACCGTAAGTCACAGACGCTCGCTCTTGGCTGCATTCGTTTCAGCTCGTGGCAGCCAGTCTAAAAAAACACAATCTTGGACTTCTCTGGATGTTTCCCAGGCGAGCTATTGGCAGCATGTTCAGAACCACTGTTTCTAAGGCTAATTCTTGAACCGTAAGTCATAGACGCTTGATCTTGGCGGCATTCGTCTCAGCGCCTGGCAATTAGTATAGAAGCACTGTTTCCCACTGTATCTGAGGCTAATTCTTGAACCGTAAGTCATAGACGCTAGATCTTGGCGGCATTCGTCTCAGCGCCTGGCAATTAGTATAGAAGCACTGTCTTTGACTTCTCTGGATGTTTCCCAGGCGAGCTATTGACAAGTAAATCCTAGACGCTCGATCTTGGTTATTTTCGCTTTCGCGGCTGGCAGCAAAGTTCAGAACCATGTTTCTGTGAATAACTTTTGAACCGTAAGTCACAGACGCTCGCTCTTGGCTGCATTCGTTTCAGCTCGTGGCAGCCAGTCTAAAAAACACAATCTTGGACTTCTCTGGATGTTTCCCAGGCGAGCTATTGGCAGCATGTTCAGAACCACTGTTTCTGAGGCTAATTCTTGAACCGTAAGTCATAGACGCTCGATCTTGGCGGCATTCGTCTCAGCGCCTGGCAATTAGTATAGAAGCACTGTTTCCCACTGTTTCTGAGGCTAATTCTTGAACCGTAAGTCATAGACGCTAGATCTTGGCGGCATTCGTCTCAGCACCTGGCAATTAGTATAGAAGCACTGTCTTTGACTTCTCTGGATGTTTCCCAGGCGAGCTATTGACAAGTAAATCGTAGACGCTCGATCTTGGTTATTTTCGCTTTCGCGGCAGGCAGCAAAGTTCAGAACCATGTTTCTGTGAATAACTTTTGAACCGTAAGTCACAGACGCTCACTCTTGGCTGCATTCGTTTCAGCTCGTGGCAGCCAGTGTAAAAAACACTCTTTGACTTCTCTGGATGTTTCCCAGGCGAGCTATTGGCAGCATGTTCAGAACCACTGTTTCTGAGGCTAATTCTTGAACCGTAAGTCATAGACGCTAGATCTTGGCGGCATTCGTCTCAGCACCTGGCAATTAGTATAGAAGCACTGTCTTTGACTTCTCTGGATGTTTCCCAGGCGAGCTATTGACAAGTAAATCGTAGACGCTCGATCTTGGTTATTTTCGCTTTCGCGGCTGGCAGCAAAGTTCAGAACCATGTTTCTGTGAATAACTTTTGAACCGTAAGTCACAGACGCTCGCTCTTGGCTGCATTCGTTTCAGCTCGTGGCAGCCAGTCTAAAAAAACACAATCTTGGACTTCTCTGGATGTTTCCCAGGCGAGCTATTGGCAGCATGTTGAGAACCACTGTTTCTGAGGCTAATTCTTGAACCGTAAGTCATAGACGCTTGATCTTGGCGGCATTCGTCTCAGCGCCTGGCAATTAGTATAGAAGCACTGTTTCCCACTGTATCTGAGGCTAATTCTTGAACCGTAAGTCATAGACGCTAGATCTTGGCGGCATTCGTCTCAGCGCCTGGCAATTAGTATAGAAGCACTGTCTTTGACTTCTCTGGATGTTTCCCAGGCGAGCTATTGACAAGTAAATCCTAGACGCTCGATCTTGGTTATTTTCGTTTTCGCGGCTGGCAGCAAAGTTCAGAACCATGTTTCTGTGAATAACTTTTGAACCGTAAGTCACAGACGCTCGCTCTTGGCTGCATTCGTTTCAGCTCGTGGCAGCCAGTCTAAAAAACACAATCTTGGACTTCTCTGGATGTTTCCCAGGCGAGCTATTGGCAGCATGTTCAGAACCACTGTTTCTGAGGCTAATTCTTGAACCGTAAGTCATAGACGCTCGATCTTGGCGGCATTCGTCTCAGCGCCTGGCAATTAGTATAGAAGCACTGTTTCCCACTGTTTCTGAGGCTAATTCTTGAACCGTAAGTCATAGACGCTAGATCTTGGCGGCATTCGTCTCAGCACCTGGCAATTAGTATAGAAGCACTGTCTTTGACTTCTCTGGATGTTTCCCAGGCGAGCTATTGACAAGTAAATCGTAGACGCTCGATCTTGGTTATTTTCGCTTTCGCGGCTGGCAGCAAAGTTCAGAACCATGTTTCTGTGAATAACTTTTGAACCGTAAGTCACAGACGCTCACTCTTGGCTGCATTCGTTTCAGCTCGTGGCAGCCAGTCTAAAAAACACTCTTTGACTTCTCTGGATGTTTCCCAGGCGAGCTATTGGCAGCATGTTCAGAACCACTGTTTCTGAGGCTAATTCTTGAACCGTAAGTCATAGACGCTCGATCTTGGCGGCATTCGTCTCAGCGCCTGGCAATTAGTATAGAAGCACTGTTTCCCACTGTTTCTGAGGCTAATTCTTGAACCGTAAGTCATAGACGCTCGATCTTGGCGGCATTCGTCTCAGCGCCTGTCAATTAGTATAGAAGCACTGTCTTTGACTTCTCTGGATGTTTCCCAGGCGAGCTATTGACAAGTAAATCCTAGACGCTCGATCTTGGTTATTTTCGCTTTCGCGGCTGGCAGCAAAGTTCAGAACCATGTTTCTGTGAATAACTCTTGAACCGTAAGTCACAGACGCTCGCTCTTGGCTGCATTCGTTTCAGGTCGTGGCAGCCAGTCTAAAAAACACAATCTTGGACTTCTCTGGATGTTTCCCAGGCGAGCTATTGGCAGCATGTTCAGAACCACTGTTTCTGAGGCTAATTCTTGAACCGTAAGTCATAGACGCTCGCACTTGGCGGCATTCGTCTCAGCGCCTGGCAATTAGTATAGAAGCACTGTTTCCCACTGTTTCTGAGGCTAATTCTTGAACCGTAAGTCATAGACGCTAGATCTTGGCGGCATTCGTCTCAGCGCCTGGCAATTAGTATAGAAGCACTGTCTTTGACTTCTCTGGATGTTTCCCAGGCGAGCTATTGACAAGTAAATCCTAGACGCTCGATCTTGTTTTTTTTTTGCTTTCGCGGCTGGCAGCAAAGTTCAGAACCATGTTTCTGTGAATAACTCTTGAACCGTAAGTCACAGACGCTCGCTCTTGGCTGCATTCGTTTCAGCTCGTGGCAGCCAGTCTAAAAAACACTGTCTTGGACATCTCTGGATGTTTCCCAGGCGAGCTATTGGCAGCATGTTCAGAACCACTGTTTCTGAGGCTAATTCTTGAACCGTAAGTCATAGACGCTCGATCTTGGCGGCATTCGTCTCAGCGACTGGCAATTAGTATAGAAGCACTGTTTCCCACTGTTTCTGAGGCTAATTCTTGAACCGTAAGTCATAGACGCTCGATCTTGGCGGCATTCGTCTCAGCGCCTGTCAATTAGTATAGAAGCACTGTCTTTGACTTCTCTGGATGTTTTCCAGGCGAGCTATTGACAAGTAAATCCTAGACGCTCGATCTTGGTTATTTTCGCTTTCGCGGCTGGCAGCAAAGTTCAGAACCATGTTTCTGTGAATAACTTTTGAACCGTAAGTCACAGACGCTCGCTCTTGGCTGCATTCGTTTCAGCTCGTGGCAGCCAGTCTAAAAAACACAATCTTGGACTTCTCTGGATGTTTCCCAGGCGAGCTATTGGCAGCATGTTCAGAACCACTGTTTCTGAGACTAATTCTTGAACCGTAAGTCATAGACGCTCGATCTTGGCGGCATTCGTCTCAGGGCCTGGCAATTAGTATAGAAGCACTGTTTCCCACTGTTTCTGAGGCTAATTCTTGAACCGTAAGTCATAGAAGCTAGATCTTGGCGGCATTCGTCTCAGCGCCTGGCAATTAGTATAGAAGCACTGTCTTTGACTTCTCTGGATGTTTCCCAGGCGAGCTATTGACAAGTAAATCCTAGACGCTTGATCTTGGTTATTTTCGCTTTCGCGGCTGGCAGCAAAGTTCAGAACCATGTTTCTGTGAATAACTTTTGAACCGTAAGTCACAGACGCTCGCTCTTGGCTGCATTCGTTTCAGCTCGTGGCAGCCTGTCTAAAAAACACAATCTTGGACTTCTCTGGATGTTTCCCAGGCGAGCTATTGGCAGCATGTTCAGAAACACTGTTTCTGAGGCTAATTCTTGAACCGTAAGTCATAGACGCTCGATCTTGGCGGCATTCGTCTCAGCGCCTGGCAATTAGTATAGAAGCACTGTTTCCCACTGTTTCTGAGGCTAATTCTTGAACCGTAAGTCATAGACGCTAGATCTTGGCGGCATTCGTCTCAGCGCCTGGCAATTAGTATAGAAGCACTGTTTCCCACTGTTTCTGAGGCTAATTCTTGAACCGTAAGTCATAGACGCTAGATCTTGGCGGCATTCGTCTCAGCGCCTGGCAATTAGTATTGAAGCACTGTCTTTGACTTCTCTGGATGTTTCCCAGGCGAGCTTTTGACAAGTAAATCCTAGACGCTCGATCTTGGTTATTTTCGCTTTCGCGGCTGGCAGCAAAGTTCAGAACCATGTTTCTGTGAATAACTTTTGAACCGTAAGTCACAGACGCTCGCTCTTGGCTGCATTCGTTTCAGCTCGTGGCAGCCAGTCTAAAAAACACAATCTTGGACTTCTCTGGATGTTTCCCAGACGAGCTATTGGCAGCATGTTCAGAACCACTGTTTCTTAGGCTAATTCTTGAACCGTAAGTCATAGACGCTCGATCTTGGCGGCATTCGTCTCAGCGCCTGGCAATTAGTATAGAAGCACTGTTTCCCACTGTTTCTGAGGCTAATTCTTGAACCGTAAGTCATAGACGCTAGATCTTGGCGGCATTCGTCTCAGCGCCTGGCAATTAGTATAGAAGCACTGTCTTTGACTTCTCTGGATGTTTCCCAGGCGAGCTATTGACAAGTAAATCCTAGACGCTCGATCTTGGTTATTTTCGCTTTCGCGGCTGGCAGCAAAGTTCAGAACCATGTTTCTGTGAATAACTCTTGAACCGTAAGTCACAGGCGCTCGCTCTTGGCTGCATTAGTTTCAGCTCGTGGCAGCCAGTCTAAAAAACACAATCTTGGACTTCTCTGGATGTTTTCCAGGCGAGCTATTGGCAGCATGTTCAGAACCATTGTTTCTGAGGCTAATTCTTGAACCGTAAGTCATAGACGCTCGCACTTGGCGGCATTCGTCTCAGCGCCTGGCAATTAGTATAGAAGCACTGTTTCCCACTGTTTCTGAGGCTAATTCTTGAACCGTAAGTCATAGACGCTAGATCTTGGCGGCATTCGTCTCAGCGCCTGGCAATTAGTATAGAAGCACTGTCTTTGACTTCTCTGGATGTTTCCCAGGCGAGCTATTGACAAGTAAATCCTAGACGCTCGATCTTGGTTATTTTCGCTTTCGCGGCTGGCAGCAAAGTTCAGAACCATGTTTCTGTGAATAACTCTTGAACCGTAAGTCACAGACGCTCGCTCTTGGCTGCATTCGTTTCAGCTCGTGGCAGCCAGTCTAAAAAACACTATCTTGGACTTCTCTGGATGTTTCCCAGACGAGCTATTGGCAGCATGTTCAGAACCACTGTTTCCGAGGCTAATTCTTGAACCGTAAGTCATAGACGCTCGATCTTGGCGGCATTCGTCTCAGCGCCTGGCAATTAGTATAGAAGCACTGTTTCCCACTGTTTCTGAGGCTAATTCTTGAACCGTAAGTCATAGACGCTAGATCTTGGCGGCATTCGTCTCAGCGCCTGGCAATTAGTATAGAAGCACTGTCTTTGACTTCTCTGGATGTTTCCCAGGCGAGCTATTGACAAGTAAATCCTAGACGCTCGATCTTGGTTATTTTCGCTTTCGCGGCTGGCAGCAAAGTTCAGAACCATGTTTCTGTGAATAACTCTTGAACCGTAAGTCACAGGCGCTCGCTCTTGGCTGCATTAGTTTCAGCTCGTGGCAGCCAGTCTAAAAAACACAATCTTGGACTTCTCTGGATGTTTTCCAGGCGAGCTATTGGCAGCATGTTCAGAACCACTGTTTCTGAGGCTAATTCTTGAACCGTAAGTCATAGACGCTCGCACTTGGCGGCATTCGTCTCAGCGCCTGGCAATTAGTATAGAAGCACTGTTTCCCACTGTTTCTGAGGCTAATTCTTGAACCGTAAGTCATAGACGCTAGATCTTGGCGGCATTCGTCTCAGCGCCTGGCAATTAGTATAGAAGCACTGTCTTTGACTTCTCTGGATGTTTCCCAGGCGAGCTATTGACAAGTAAATCCTAGACGCTCGATCTTGGTTATTTTCGCTTTCGCGGCTGGCAGCAAAGTTCAGAACCATGTTTCTGTGAATAACTCTTGAACCGTAAGTCACAGACGCTCGCTCTTGGCTGCATTCGTTTCAGCTCGTGGCAGCCAGTCTAAAAAACACTATCTTGGACTTCTCTGGATGTTTCCCAGACGAGCTATTGGCAGCATGTTCAGAACCACTGTTTCTGAGGCTAATTCTTGAACCGTAAGTCATAGACGCTCGCACTTGGCGGCATTCGTCTCAGCGCCTGGCAATTAGTATAGAAGCACTGTTTCCCACTGTTTCTGAGGCTAATTCTTGAACCGTAAGTCATAGACGCTAGATCTTGGCGGCATTCGTCTCAGCGCCTGGCAATTAGTATAGAAGCACTGTCTTTGACTTCTCTGGATGTTTCCCAGGCGAGCTATTGACAAGTAAATCCTAGACGCTCGATCTTGGTTATTTTCGCTTTCGCGGCTGGCAGCAAAGTTCAGAACCATGTTTCTGTGAATAACTCTTGAACCGTAAGTCACAGACGCTCGCTCTTGGCTGCATTCGTTTCAGCTCGTGGCAGCCAGTCTAAAAAACACTATATTGGACTTCTCTGGATGTTTCCCAGACGAGCTATTGGCAGCATGTTCAGAACCACTGTTTCCGAGGCTAATTCTTGAACCGTAAGTCATAGACGCTCGATCTTGGCGGCATTCGTCTCAGCGCCTGGCAATTAGTATAGAAGCACTGTTTCCCACTGTTTCTGAGGCTAATTCTTGAACCGTAAGTCATAGACGCTAGATCTTGGCGGCATTCGTCTCAGCGCCTGGCAATTAGTATAGAAGCACTGTCTTTGACTTCTCTGGATGTTTCCCAGGCGAGCTATTGACAAGTAAATCCTAGACGCTCGATCTTGGTTATTTTCGCTTTCGCGGCTGGCAGCAAAGTTCAGAACCATGTTTCTGTGAATAACTCTTGAACCGTAAGTCACAGGCGCTCGCTCTTGGCTGCATTAGTTTCAGCTCGTGGCAGCCAGTCTAAAAAACACAATCTTGGACTTCTCTGGATGTTTTCCAGGCGAGCTATTGGCAGCATGTTCAGAACCACTGTTTCTGAGGCTAATTCTTGAACCGTAAGTCATAGACGCTCGCACTTGGCGGCATTCGTCTCAGCGCCTGGCAATTAGTATAGAAGCACTGTTTCCCACTGTTTCTGAGGCTAATTCTTGAACCGTAAGTCATAGACGCTAGATCTTGGCGGCATTCGTCTCAGCGCCTGGCAATTAGTATAGAAGCACTGTCTTTGACTTCTCTGGATGTTTCCCAGGCGAGCTATTGACAAGTAAATCCTAGACGCTCGATCTTGGTTATTTTCGCTTTCGCGGCTGGCAGCAAAGTTCAGAACCATGTTTCTGTGAATAACTCTTGAACCGTAAGTCACAGACGCTCGCTCTTGGCTGCATTCGTTTCAGCTCGTGGCAGCCAGTCTAAAAAACACTATCTTGGACTTCTCTGGATGTTTCCCAGACGAGCTATTGGCAGCATGTTCAGAACCACTGTTTCTGAGGCTAATTCTTGAACCGTAAGTCATAGACGCTCGATCTTGGCGGCATTCGTCTCAGCGCCTGGCAATTAGTATAGAAGCACTGTTTCCCACTGTTTCTGAGGCTAATTCTTGAACCGTAAGTCATAGACGCTAGATCTTGGCGGCATTCGTCTCAGCGCCTGGCAATTAGTATAGAAGCACTGTCTTTGACTTCTCTGGATGTTTCCCAGGCGAGCTATTGACAAGTAAATCCTAGACGCTCGATCTTGGTTATTTTCGCTTTCGCGGCTGGCAGCAAAGTTCAGAACCATGTTTCTGTGAATAACTCTTGAACCGTAAGTCACAGACGCTCGCTCTTGGCTGCATTCGTTTCAGCTCGTGGCAGCCAGTCTAAAAAACACAATCTTGGACTTCTCTGGATGTTTCCCAGGCGAGCTATTGGCAGCATGTTCAGAACCACTGTTTCTGAGGCTAATTCTTGAACCGTAAGTCATAGACGCTCGCACTTGGCGGCATTCGTCTCAGCGCCTGGCAATTAGTATAGAAGCACTTTTTCCCACTGTTTCTGAGGCTAATTCTTGAACCGTAAGTCATAGACGCTAGATCTTGGCGGCATTCGTCTCAGCGCCTGGCAATTAGTATAGAAGCACTGTCTTTGACTTCTCTGGATGTTTCCCAGGCGAGCTATTGACAAGTAAATCCTAGACGCTCGATCTTGGTTATTTTCGCTTTCGCGGCTGGCAGCAAAGTTCAGAACCATGTTTCTGTGAATAACTTTTGAACCGTAAGTCACAGACGCTCGCTCTTGGCTGCATTCGTTTCAGCTCGTGGCAGCCAGTCTAAAAAACACAATCTTGGACTTCTCTGGATGTTTCCCAGGCGAGCTATTGGCAGCATGTTCAGAACCACTGTTTCTGAGGCTAATTCTTGAACCGTAAGTCATAGACGCTCGATCTTGGCGGCATTCGTCTCAGCGCCTGGCAATTAGTATAGAAGCACTGTTTCCCACTGTTTCTGAGGCTAATTCTTGAACCGTAAGTCATAGACGCTCGATCTAGGCGGCATTCGTCTCAGCGCCTGTCAATTAGTATAGAAGCACTGTCTTTGACTTCTCTGGATGTTTCCCAGGCGAGCTATTGACAAGTAAATCCTAGACACTCGATCTTGGTTATTTTCGCTTTCGCGGCTGGCAGCAAAGTTCAGAACCATGTTTCTGTGAATAACTCTTGAACCGTAAGTCACAGACGCTCGCTCTTGGCTGCATTCGTTTCAGCTCGTGGCAGCCAGTCTAAAAAACACAATCTTGGACTTCTCTGGATGTTTCCCAGGCGAGCTATTGGCAGCATGTTCAGAACCACTGTTTCTGAGGATAATTCTTGAACCGTAAGTCATAGACGCTAGATCTTGGCGGCATTCGTCTCAGCGCCTGGCAATTAGTATTGAAGCACTGTCTTTGACTTCTCTGGATGTTTCCCAGGCGAGCTTTTGACAAGTAAATCCTAGACGCTCGATCTTGGTTATTTTCGCTTTCGCGGCTGGCAGCAAAGTTCAGAACCATGTTTCTGTGAATAACTTTTGAACCGTAAGTCACAGACGCTCGCTCTTGGCTGCATTCGTTTCAGCTCGTGGCAGCCAGTCTAAAAAACACAATCTTGGACTTCTCTGGATGTTTCCCAGACGAGCTATTGGCAGCATGTTCAGAACCACTGTTTCTTAGGCTAATTCTTGAACCGTAAGTCATAGACGCTCGATCTTGGCGGCATTCGTCTCAGCGCCTGGCAATTAGTATAGAAGCACTGTTTCCCACTGTTTCTGAGGCTAATTCTTGAACCGTAAGTCATAGACGCTAGATCTTGGCGGCATTCGTCTCAGCGCCTGGCAATTAGTATAGAAGCACTGTCTTTGACTTCTCTGGATGTTTCCCAGGCGAGCTATTGACAAGTAAATCCTAGACGCTCGATCTTGGTTATTTTCGCTTTCGCGGCTGGCAGCAAAGTTCAGAACCATGTTTCTGTGAATAACTCTTGAACCGTAAGTCACAGGCGCTCGCTCTTGGCTGCATTAGTTTCAGCTCGTGGCAGCCAGTCTAAAAAACACAATCTTGGACTTCTCTGGATGTTTTCCAGGCGAGCTATTGGCAGCATGTTCAGAACCACTGTTTCTGAGGCTAATTCTTGAACCGTAAGTCATAGACGCTCGCACTTGGCGGCATTCGTCTCAGCGCCTGGCAATTAGTATAGAAGCACTGTTTCCCACTGTTTCTGAGGCTAATTCTTGAACCGTAAGTCATAGACGCTAGATCTTGGCGGCATTCGTCTCAGCGCCTGGCAATTAGTATAGAAGCACTGTCTTTGACTTCTCTGGATGTTTCCCAGGCGAGCTATTGACAAGTAAATCCTAGACGCTCGATCTTGGTTATTTTCGCTTTCGCGGCTGGCAGCAAAGTTCAGAACCATGTTTCTGTGAATAACTCTTGAACCGTAAGTCACAGACGCTCGCTCTTGGCTGCATTCGTTTCAGCTCGTGGCAGCCAGTCTAAAAAACACTATCTTGGACTTCTCTGGATGTTTCCCAGACGAGCTATTGGCAGCATGTTCAGAACCACTGTTTCTGAGGCTAATTCTTGAACCGTAAGTCATAGACGCTCGATCTTGGCGGCATTCGTCTCAGCGCCTGGCAATTAGTATAGAAGCACTGTTTCCCACTGTTTCTGAGGCTAATTCTTGAACCGTAAGTCATAGACGCTAGATCTTGGCGGCATTCGTCTCAGCGCCTGGCAATTAGTATAGAAGCACTGTCTTTGACTTCTCTGGATGTTTCCCAGGCGAGCTATTGACAAGTAAATCCTAGACGCTCGATCTTGGTTATTTTCGCTTTCGCGGCTGGCAGCAAAGTTCAGAACCATGTTTCTGTGAATAACTCTTGAACCGTAAGTCACAGACGCTCGCTCTTGGCTGCATTCGTTTCAGCTCGTGGCAGCCAGTCTAAAAAACACAATCTTGGACTTCTCTGGATGTTTCCCAGGCGAGCTATTGGCAGCATGTTCAGAACCACTGTTTCTGAGGCTAATTCTTGAACCGTAAGTCATAGACGCTCGCACTTGGCGGCATTCGTCTCAGCGCCTGGCAATTAGTATAGAAGCACTTTTTCCCACTGTTTCTGAGGCTAATTCTTGAACCGTAAGTCATAGACGCTAGATCTTGGCGGCATTCGTCTCAGCGCCTGGCAATTAGTATAGAAGCACTGTCTTTGACTTCTCTGGATGTTTCCCAGGCGAGCTATTGACAAGTAAATCCTAGACGCTCGATCTTGGTTATTTTCGCTTTCGCGGCTGGCAGCAAAGTTCAGAACCATGTTTCTGTGAATAACTTTTGAACCGTAAGTCACAGACGCTCGCTCTTGGCTGCATTCGTTTCAGCTCGTGGCAGCCAGTCTAAAAAACACAATCTTGGACTTCTCTGGATGTTTCCCAGGCGAGCTATTG
>NW_027462907.1:0-19085 GCF_050947455.1 Rhinoderma darwinii
GACGCTCGCTCTTGGCTGCATTCGATTCAGCTCGTGGCAGCCAGTCTAAAAAACACTATCTTGGACTTCTCTGCATGTTTCCCAGGCGAGAAATTGGCAGCATGTTCAGAACCATGTTTCTGTGAATAACTCCTGAACCGTAAGTCCTAGACGCTCGATCTTGGCGGCATTCGTCTCAGCGCCTGGCAATTAGTGTAGGAGCACTGTGTTTGACTTCTCTGGATGTTTCCCAGGCGAGTTATTGACAAGTAAATCCTAGACGCTCGATCTTGGTTATTTTCGCTTTCGCGGCTGGCAGTAAAAGAACCATGTTTCTGTGAATAACTCCTGAACCGTAAGTCCTAGACGCTCGCTCTTGGCTGCATTCGATTCAGCTCGTGGCAGCCAGTCTAAAAAACACTATCTTGGACTTCTCTGCATGTTTCCCAGGCGAGCAATTGGCAGCATGTTCAGAACCATGTTTCTGTGAATAACTCCTGAACCGTAAGTCCTAGACGCTCGCTCTTGGCTGCATTCGATTCAGCTCGTGGCAGCCAGTCTAAAAAACACTATCTTGGACTTCTCTGCATGTTTCCCAGGCGAGAAATTGGCAGCATGTTCAGAACCATGTTTCTGTGAATAACTCCTGAACCGTAAGTCCTAGACGCTCGCTCTTGGCTGCATTCGATTCAGCTCGTGGCAGCCAGTCTAAAAAACACTATCTTGGACTTCTCTGCATGTTTCCCAGGCGAGCAATTGGCAGCATGTTCAGAACCATGTTTCTGTGAATAACTCCTGAACCGTAAGTCCTAGACGCTCGCTCTTGGCTGCATTCGATTCAGCTCGTGGCAGCCAGTCTAAAAAACACTATCTTGGACTTCTCTGCATGTTTCCCAGGCGAGAAATTGGCAGCATGTTCAGAACCATGTTTCTGTGAATAACTCCTGAACCGTAAGTCCTAGACGCTCGATCTTGGCTGCATTCGATTCAGCTCGTGGCAGCCAGTCTAAAAAACACTATCTTGGACTTCTCTGCATGTTTCCCAGGCGAGCAATTGGCAGCATGTTCAGAACCATGTTTCTGTGAATAACTCCTGAACCGTAAGTCCTAGACGCTCGCTCTTGGCTGCATTCGATTCAGCTCGTGGCAGCCAGTCTAAAAAACACTATCTTGGACTTCTCTGCATGTTTCCCAGGCGAGAAATTGGCAGCATGTTCAGAACCATGTTTCTGTGAATAACTCCTGAACCGTAAGTCCTAGACGCTCGATCTTGGCGGCATTCGTCTCAGCGCCTGGCAATTAGTATAGGAGCACTGTGTTTGACTTCTCTGGATGTTTCCCAGGCGAGTTATTGACAAGTAAATCCTAGACGCTCGATCTTGGTTATTTTCGCTTTCGCGGCTGGCAGTAAAAGAACCATGTTTCTGTGAATAACTCCTGAACCGTAAGTCCTAGACGCTCGCTCTTGGCTGCATTCGATTCAGCTCGTGGCAGCCAGTCTAAAAAACACTATCTTGGACTTCTCTGCATGTTTCCCAGGCGAGCAATTGGCAGCATGTTCAGAACCATGTTTCTGTGAATAACTCCTGAACCGTAAGTCCTAGACGCTCGCTCTTGGCTGCATTCGATTCAGCTCGTGGCAGCCAGTCTAAAAAACACTATCTTGGACTTCTCTGCATGTTTCCCAGGCGAGCAATTGGCAGCATGTTCAGAACCATGTTTCTGTGAATAACTCCTGAACCGTAAGTCCTAGACGCTCGCTCTTGGCTGCATTCGATTCAGCTCGTGGCAGCCAGTCTAAAAAACACTATCTTGGACTTCTCTGCATGTTTCCCAGGCGAGCAATTGGCAGCATGTTCAGAACCATGTTTCTGTGAATAACTCCTGAACCGTAAGTCCTAGACGCTCGATCTTGGCGGCATTCGTCTCAGCGCCTGGCAATTAGTATAGGAGCACTGTGTTTGACTTCTCTGGATGTTTCCCAGGCGAGTTATTGACAAGTAAATCCTAGACGCTCGATCTTGGTTATTTTCGCTTTCGCGGCTGGCAGTAAAAGAACCATGTTTCTGTGAATAACTCCTGAACCGTAAGTCCTAGACGCTCGCTCTTGGCTGCATTCGATTCAGCTCGTGGCAGCCAGTCTAAAAAACACTATCTTGGACTTCTCTGCATGTTTCCCAGGCGAGCAATTGGCAGCATGTTCAGAACCATGTTTCTGTGAATAACTCCTGAACCGTAAGTCCTAGACGCTCGCTCTTGGCTGCATTCGATTCAGCTCGTGGCAGCCAGTCTAAAAAACACTATCTTGGACTTCTCTGCATGTTTCCCAGGCGAGCAATTGGCAGCATGTTCAGAACCATGTTTCTGTGAATAACTCCTGAACCGTAAGTCCTAGACGCTCGCTCTTGGCTGCATTCGATTCAGCTCGTGGCAGCCAGTCTAAAAAACACTATCTTGGACTTCTCTGCATGTTTCCCAGGCGAGCAATTGGCAGCATGTTCAGAACCATGTTTCTGTGAATAACTCCTGAACCGTAAGTCCTAGACGCTCGCTCTTGGCTGCATTCGATTCAGCTCGTGGCAGCCAGTCTAAAAAACACTATCTTGGACTTCTCTGCATGTTTCCCAGGCGAGCAATTGGCAGCATGTTCAGAACCATGTTTCTGTGAATAACTCCTGAACCGTAAGTCCTAGACGCTCGCTCTTGGTTGCATTCGATTCAGCTCGTGGCAGCCAGTCTAAAAAACACTATCTTGGACTTCTCTGCATGTTTCCCAGGCGAGCAATTGGCAGCATGTTCAGAACCATGTTTCTGTGAATAACTCCTGAACCGTAAGTCCTAGACGCTCGATCTTGGCGGCATTCGTCTCAGCGCCTGGCAATTAGTATAGGAGCACTGTGTTTGACTTCTCTGGATGTTTCCCAGGCGAGTTATTGACAAGTAAATCCTAGACGCTCGATCTTGGTTATTTTCGCTTTCGCGGCTGGCAGTAAAAGAACCATGTTTCTGTGAATAACTCCTGAACCGTAAGTCCTAGACGCTCGCTCTTGGCTGCATTCGATTCAGCTCGTGGCAGCCAGTCTAAAAAACACTATCTTGGACTTCTCTGCATGTTTCCCAGGCGAGAAATTGGCAGCATGTTCAGAACCATGTTTCTGTGAATAACTCCTGAACCGTAAGTCCTAGACGCTCGATCTTGGCGGCATTCGTCTCAGCGCCTGGCAATTAGTATAGGAGCACTGTGTTTGACTTCTCTGGATGTTTCCCAGGCGAGTTATTGACAAGTAAATCCTAGACGCTCGATCTTGGTTATTTTCGCTTTCGCGGCTGGCAGTAAAAGAACCATGTTTCTGTGAATAACTCCTGAACCGTAAGTCCTAGACTCTCGCTCTTGGCTGCATTCGATTCAGCTCGTGGCAGCCAGTCTAAAAAACACTATCTTGGACTTCTCTGCATGTTTCCCAGGCGAGAAATTGGCAGCATGTTCAGAACCATGTTTCTGTGAATAACTCCTGAACCGTAAGTCCTAGACGCTCGATCTTGGCGGCATTCGTCTCAGCGCCTGGCAATTAGTATAGGAGCACTGTGTTTGACTTCTCTGGATGTTTCCCAGGCGAGTTATTGACAAGTAAATCCTAGACGCTCGATCTTGGTTATTTTCGCTTTCGCGGCTGGCAGTAAAAGAACCATGTTTCTGTGAATAACTCCTGAACCGTAAGTCCTAGACGCTCGCTCTTGGCTGCATTCGATTCAGCTCGTGGCAGCCAGTCTAAAAAACACTATCTTGGACTTCTCTGCATGTTTCCCAGGCGAGCAATTGGCAGCATGTTCAGAACCATGTTTCTGTGAATAACTCCTGAACCGTAAGTCCTAGACGCTCGCTCTTGGCTGCATTCGATTCAGCTCGTGGCAGCCAGTCTAAAAAACACTATCTTGGACTTCTCTGCATGTTTCCCAGGCGAGCAATTGGCAGCATGTTCAGAACCATGTTTCTGTGAATAACTCCTGAACCGTAAGTCCTAGACGCTCGCTCTTGGCTGCATTCGATTCAGCTCGTGGCAGCCAGTCTAAAAAACACTATCTTGGACTTCTCTGCATGTTTCCCAGGCGAGCAATTGGCAGCATGTTCAGAACCATGTTTCTGTGAATAACTCCTGAACCGTAAGTCCTAGACGCTCGCTCTTGGCTGCATTCGATTCAGCTCGTGGCAGCCAGTCTAAAAAACACTATCTTGGACTTCTCTGCATGTTTCCCAGGCGAGCAATTGGCAGCATGTTCAGAACCATGTTTCTGTGAATAACTCCTGAACCGTAAGTCCTAGACGCTCGCTCTTGGTTGCATTCGATTCAGCTCGTGGCAGCCAGTCTAAAAAACACTATCTTGGACTTCTCTGCATGTTTCCCAGGCGAGCAATTGGCAGCATGTTCAGAACCATGTTTCTGTGAATAACTCCTGAACCGTAAGTCCTAGACGCTCGATCTTGGCGGCATTCGTCTCAGCGCCTGGCAATTAGTATAGGAGCACTGTGTTTGACTTCTCTGGATGTTTCCCAGGCGAGTTATTGACAAGTAAATCCTAGACGCTCGATCTTGGTTATTTTCGCTTTCGCGGCTGGCAGTAAAAGAACCATGTTTCTGTGAATAACTCCTGAACCGTAAGTCCTAGACGCTCGCTCTTGGCTGCATTCGATTCAGCTCGTGGCAGCCAGTCTAAAAAACACTATCTTGGACTTCTCTGCATGTTTCCCAGGCGAGAAATTGGCAGCATGTTCAGAACCATGTTTCTGTGAATAACTCCTGAACCGTAAGTCCTAGACGCTCGATCTTGGCGGCATTCGTCTCAGCGCCTGGCAATTAGTATAGGAGCACTGTGTTTGACTTCTCTGGATGTTTCCCAGGCGAGTTATTGACAAGTAAATCCTAGACGCTCGATCTTGGTTATTTTCGCTTTCGCGGCTGGCAGTAAAAGAACCATGTTTCTGTGAATAACTCCTGAACCGTAAGTCCTAGACGCTCGCTCTTGGCTGCATTCAATTCAGCTCGTGGCAGCCAGTCTAAAAAACACTATCTTGGACTTCTCTGCATGTTTCCCAGGCGAGCAATTGGCAGCATGTTCAGAACCATGTTTCTGTGAATAACTCCTGAACCGTAAGTCCTAGACGCTCGCTCTTGGCTGCATTCGATTCAGCTCGTGGCAGCCAGTCTAAAAAACACTATCTTGGACTTCTCTGCATGTTTCCCAGGCGAGAAATTGGCAGCATGTTCAGAACCATGTTTCTGTGAATAACTCCTGAACCGTAAGTACTAGACGCTCGCTCTTGGCTGCATTCGATTCAGCTCGTGGCAGCCAGTCTAAAAAACACTATCTTGGACTTCTCTGCATGTTTCCCAGGCGAGCAATTGGCAGCATGTTCAGAACCATGTTTCTGTGAATAACTCCTGAACCGTAAGTCCTAGACGCTCGCTCTTGGCTGCATTCGATTCAGCTCGTGGCAGCCAGTCTAAAAAACACTATCTTGGACTTCTCTGCATGTTTCCCAGGCGAGAAATTGGCAGCATGTTCAGAACCATGTTTCTGTGAATAACTCCTGAACCGTAAGTCCTAGACGCTCGATCTTGGCGGCATTCGTCTCAGCGCCTGGCAATTAGTATAGGAGCACTGTGTTTGACTTCTCTGGATGTTTCCCAGGCGAGTTATTGACAAGTAAATCCTAGACGCTCGATCTTGGTTATTTTCGCTTTCGCGGCTGGCAGTAAAAGAACCATGTTTCTGTGAATAACTCCTGAACCGTAAGTCCTAGACGCTCGCTCTTGGCTGCATTCGATTCAGCTCGTGGCAGCCAGTCTAAAAAACACTATCTTGGACTTCTCTGCATGTTTCCCAGACGAGAAATTGGCAGCATGTTCAGAACCATGTTTCTGTGAATAACTCCTGAACCGTAAGTCCTAGACGCTCGATCTTGGGGGCATTCGTCTCAGCGCCTGGCAATTAGTATAGGAGCACTGTGTTTGACTTCTCTGGATGTTTCCCAGGCGAGTTATTGACAAGTAAATCCTAGACGCTCGATCTTGGTTATTTTCGCTTTCGCGGCTGGCAGTAAAAGAACCATGTTTCTGTGAATAACTCCTGAACCGTAAGTCCTAGACGCTCGCTCTTGGCTGCATTCGATTCAGCTCGTGGCAGCCAGTCTAAAAAACACTATCTTGGACTTCTCTGCATGTTTCCCAGGCGAGCAATTGGCAGCATGTTCAGAACCATGTTTCTGTGAATAACTCCTGAACCGTAAGTCCTAGACGCTCGCTCTTGGCTGCATTCGATTCAGCTCGTGGCAGCCAGTCTAAAAAACACTATCTTGGACTTCTCTGCATGTTTCCCAGGCGAGAAATTGGCAGCATGTTCAGAACCATGTTTCTGTGAATAACTCCTGAACCGTAAGTCCTAGACGCTCGCTCTTGGCTGCATTCGATTCAGCTCGTGGCAGCCAGTCTAAAAAACACTATCTTGGACTTCTCTGCATGTTTCCCAGGCGAGCAATTGGCAGCATGTTCAGAACCATGTTTCTGTGAATAACTCCTGAACCGTAAGTCCTAGACGCTCGCTCTTGGCTGCATTCGATTCAGCTCGTGGCAGCCAGTCTAAAAAACACTATCTTGGACTTCTCTGCATGTTTCCCAGGCGAGAAATTGGCAGCATGTTCAGAACCATGTTTCTGTGAATAACTCCTGAACCGTAAGTCCTAGACGCTCGATCTTGGCGGCATTCGTCTCAGCGCCTGGCAATTAGTATAGGAGCACTGTGTTTGACTTCTCTGGATGTTTCCCAGGCGAGTTATTGACAAGTAAATCCTAGACGCTCGATCTTGGTTATTTTCGCTTTCGCGGCTGGCAGTAAAAGAACCATGTTTCTGTGAATAACTCCTGAACCGTAAGTCCTAGACGCTCGCTCTTGGCTGCATTCGATTCAGCTCGTGGCAGCCAGTCTAAAAAACACTATCTTGGACTTCTCTGCATGTTTCCCAGACGAGAAATTGGCAGCATGTTCAGAACCATGTTTCTGTGAATAACTCCTGAACCGTAAGTCCTAGACGCTCGATCTTGGCGGCATTCGTCTCAGCGCCTGGCAATTAGTATAGGAGCACTGTGTTTGACTTCTCTGGATGTTTCCCAGGCGAGTTATTGACAAGTAAATCCTAGACGCTCGATCTTGGTTATTTTCGCTTTCGCGGCTGGCAGTAAAAGAACCATGTTTCTGTGAATAACTCCTGAACCGTAAGTCCTAGACGCTCGCTCTTGGCTGCATTCGATTCAGCTCGTGGCAGCCAGTCTAAAAAACACTATCTTGGACTTCTCTGCATGTTTCCCAGGCGAGCAATTGGCAGCATGTTCAGAACCATGTTTCTGTGAATAACTCCTGAACCGTAAGTCCTAGACGCTCGCTCTTGGCTGCATTCGATTCAGCTCGTGGCAGCCAGTCTAAAAAACACTATCTTGGACTTCTCTGCATGTTTCCCAGGCGAGCAATTGGCAGCATGTTCAGAACCATGTTTCTGTGAATAACTCCTGAACCGTAAGTCCTAGACGCTCGCTCTTGGCTGCATTCGATTCAGCTCGTGGCAGCCAGTCTAAAAAACACTATCTTGGACTTCTCTGCATGTTTCCCAGGCGAGCAATTGGCAGCATGTTCAGAACCATGTTTCTGTGAATAACTCCTGAACCGTAAGTCCTAGACGCTCGCTCTTGGCTGCATTCGATTCAGCTCGTGGCAGCCAGTCTAAAAAACACTATCTTGGACTTCTCTGCATGTTTCCCAGGCGAGCAATTGGCAGCATGTTCAGAACCATGTTTCTGTGAATAACTCCTGAACCGTAAGTCCTAGACGCTCGCTCTTGGCTGCATTCGATTCAGCTCGTGGCAGCCAGTCTAAAAAACACTATCTTGGACTTCTCTGCATGTTTCCCAGGCGAGAAATTGGCAGCATGTTCAGAACCATGTTTCTGTGAATAACTCCTGAACCGTAAGTCCTAGACGCTCGATCTTGGCGGCATTCGTCTCAGCGCCTGGCAATTAGTATAGGAGCACTGTGTTTGACTTCTCTGGATGTTTCCCAGGCGAGTTATTGACAAGTAAATCCTAGACGCTCGATCTTGGTTATTTTCGCTTTCGCGGCTGGCAGTAAAAGAACCATGTTTCTGTGAATAACTCCTGAACCGTAAGTCCTAGACGCTCGCTCTTGGCTGCATTCGATTCAGCTCGTGGCAGCCAGTCTAAAAAACACTATCTTGGACTTCTCTGCATGTTTCCCAGGCGAGAAATTGGCAGCATGTTCAGAACCATGTTTCTGTGAATAACTCCTGAACCGTAAGTCCTAGACGCTCGATCTTGGCGGCATTCGTCTCAGCGCCTGGCAATTAGTATAGGAGCACTGTGTTTGACTTCTCTGGATGTTTCCCAGGCGAGTTATTGACAAGTAAATCCTAGACGCTCGATCTTGGTTATTTTCGCTTTCGCGGCTGGCAGTAAAAGAACCATGTTTCTGTGAATAACTCCTGAACCGTAAGTCCTAGACGCTCGCTCTTGGCTGCATTCGATTCAGCTCGTGGCAGCCAGTCTAAAAAACACTATCTTGGACTTCTCTGCATGTTTCCCAGGCGAGCAATTGGCAGCATGTTCAGAACCATGTTTCTGTGAATAACTCCTGAACCGTAAGTCCTAGACGCTCGCTCTTGGCTGCATTCGATTCAGCTCGTGGCAGCCAGTCTAAAAAACACTATCGTGGACTTCTCTGCATGTTTCCCAGGCGAGCAATTGGCAGCATGTTCAGAACCATGTTTCTGTGAATAACTCCTGAACCGTAAGTCCTAGACGCTCGCTCTTGGCTGCATTCGATTCAGCTCGTGGCAGCCAGTCAAAAAAACACTATCTTGGACTTCTCTGCATGTTTCCCAGGCGAGAAATTGGCAGCATGTTCAGAACCATGTTTCTGTGAATAACTCCTGAACCGTAAGTCCTAGACGCTCGATCTTGGCGGCATTCGTCTCAGCGCCTGGCAATTAGTATAGGAGCACTGTGTTTGACTTCTCTGGATGTTTCCCAGGCGAGTTATTGACAAGTAAATCCTAGACGCTCGATCTTGGTTATTTTCGCTTTCGCGGCTGGCAGTAAAAGAACCATGTTTCTGTGAATAACTCCTGAACCGTAAGTCCTAGACGCTCGCTCTTGGCTGCATTCGATTCAGCTCGTGGCAGCCAGTCTAAAAAACACTATCTTGGACTTCTCTGCATGTTTCCCAGACGAGAAATTGGCAGCATGTTCAGAACCATGTTTCTGTGAATAACTCCTGAACCGTAAGTCCTAGACGCTCGATCTTGGCGGCATTCGTCTCAGCGCCTGGCAATTAGTATAGGAGCACTGTGTTTGACTTCTCTGGATGTTTCCCAGGCGAGTTATTGACAAGTAAATCCTAGACGCTCGATCTTGGTTATTTTCGCTTTCGCGGCTGGCAGTAAAAGAACCATGTTTCTGTGAATAACTCCTGAACCGTAAAGTCCTAGACGCTCGCTCTTGGCTGCATTCGATTCAGCTCGTGGCAGCCAGTCTAAAAAACACTATCTTGGACTTCTCTGCATGTTTCCCAGGCGAGCAATTGGCAGCATGTTCAGAACCATGTTTCTGTGAATAACTCCTGAACCGTAAGTCCTAGACGCTCGCTCTTCTCTGCATTCGATTCAGCTCGTGGCAGCCAGTCTAAAAAGCACTATCTTGGACTTCTCTGCATGTTTCCCAGGCGAGCAATTGGCAGCATGTTCAGAACCATGTTTCTGTGAATAACTCCTGAACCGTAAGTCCTAGACGCTCGCTCTTGGCTGCATTCGATTCAGCTCGTGGCAGCCAGTCTAAAAAACACTATCTTGGACTTCTCTGCATGTTTCCCAGGCGAGCAATTGGCAGCATGTTCAGAACCATGTTTCTGTGAATAACTCCTGAACCGTAAGTCCTAGACGCTCGCTCTTGGCTGCATTCGATTCAGCTCGTGGCAGCCAGTCTAAAAAACACTATCTTGGACTTCTCTGCATGTTTCCCAGGCGAGCAATTGGCAGCATGTTCAGAACCATGTTTCTGTGAATAACTCCTGAACCGTAAGTCCTAGACGCTCGCTCTTGGCTGCATTCGATTCAGCTCGTGGCAGCCAGTCTAAAAAACACTATCTTGGACTTCTCTGCATGTTTCCCAGGCGAGAAATTGGCAGCATGTTCAGAACCATGTTTCTGTGAATAACTCCTGAACCGTAAGTCCTAGACGCTCGATCTTGGCGGCATTCGTCTCAGCGCCTGGCAATTAGTATAGGAGCACTGTGTTTGACTTCTCTGGATGTTTCCCAGGCGAGTTATTGACAAGTAAATCCTAGACGCTCGATCTTAGTTATTTTCGCTTTCGCGGCTGGCAGTAAAAGAACCATGTTTCTGTGAATAACTCCTGAACCGTAAGTCCTAGACGCTCGCTCTTGGCTGCATTCGATTCAGCTCGTGGCAGCCAGTCTAAAAAACACTATCTTGGACTTCTCTGCATGTTTCCCAGGCGAGCAATTGGCAGCATGTTCAGAACCATGTTTCTGTGAATAACTCCTGAACCGTAAGTCCTAGACGCTCGCTCTTGGCTGCATTCGATTCAGCTCGTGGCAGCCAGTCTAAAAAACACTATCTTGGACTTCTCTGCATGTTTCCCAGGCGAGCAATTGGCAGCATGTTCAGAACCATGTTTCTGTGAATAACTCCTGAACCGTAAGTCCTAGACGCTCGCTCTTGGCTGCATTCGATTCAGCTCGTGGCAGCCAGTCTAAAAAACACTATCTTGGACTTCTCTGCATGTTTCCCAGGCGAGCAATTGGCAGCATGTTCAGAACCATGTTTCTGTGAATAACTCCTGAACCGTAAGTCCTAGACACTCGCTCTTGGCTGCATTCGATTCAGCTCGTGGCAGCCAGTCTAAAAAACACTATCTTGGACTTCTCTGCATGTTTCCCAGGCGAGCAATTGGCAGCATGTTCAGAACCATGTTTCTGTGAATAACTCCTGAACCGTAAGTCCTAGACGCTCGCTCTTGGCTGCATTCGATTCAGCTCGTGGCAGCCAGTCTAAAAAACACTATCTTGGACTTCTCTGCATGTTTCCCAGGCGAGAAATTGGCAGCATGTTCAGAACCATGTTTCTGTGAATAACTCCTGAACCGTAAGTCCTAGACGCTCGATCTTGGCGGCATTCGTCTCAGCGCCTGGCAATTAGTATAGGAGCACTGTGTTTGACTTCTCTGGATGTTTCGCAGGCGAGTTATTGACAAGTAAATCCTAGACGCTCGATCTTGGTTATTTTCGCTTTCGCGGCTGGCAGTAAAAGAACCATGTTTCTGTGAATAACTCCTGAACCGTAAGTCCTAGACGCTCGCTCTTGGCTGCATTCGATTCAGCTCGTGGCAGCCAGTCTAAAAAACACTATCTTGGACTTCTCTGCATGTTTCCCAGGCGAGAAATTGGCAGCATGTTCAGAACCATGTTTCTGTGAATAACTCCTGAACCGTAAGTCCTAGACGCTCGATCTTGGCGGCATTCGTCTCAGCGCCTGGCAATTAGTATAGGAGCACTGTGTTTGACTTCTCTGGATGTTTCCCAGGCGAGTTATTGACAAGTAAATCCTAGACGCTCGATCTTGGTTATTTTCGCTTTCGCGGCTGGCAGTAAAAGAACCATGTTTCTGTGAATAACTCCTGAACCGTAAGTCCTAGACGCTCGCTCTTGGCTGCATTCGATTCAGCTCGTGGCAGCCAGTCTAAAAAACACTATCTTGGACTTCTCTGCATGTTTCCCAGGCGAGCAATTGGCAGCATGTTCAGAACCATGTTTCTGTGAATAACTCCTGAACCGTAAGTCCTAGACGCTCGCTCTTGGCTGCATTCGATTCAGCTCGTGGCAGCCAGTCTAAAAAACACTATCGTGGACTTCTCTGCATGTTTCCCAGGCGAGCAATTGGCAGCATGTTCAGAACCATGTTTCTGTGAATAACTCCTGAACCGTAAGTCCTAGACGCTCGCTCTTGGCTGCATTCGATTCAGCTCGTGGCAGCCAGTCTAAAAAACACTATCTTGGACTTCTCTGCATGTTTCCCAGGCGAGAAATTGGCAGCATGTTCAGAACCATGTTTCTGTGAATAACTCCTGAACCGTAAGTCCTAGACGCTCGATCTTGGCGGCATTCGTCTCAGCGCCTGGCAATTAGTATAGGAGCACTGTGTTTGACTTCTCTGGATGTTTCCCAGGCGAGTTATTGACAAGTAAATCCTAGACGCTCGATCTTGGTTATTTTCGCTTTCGCGGCTGGCAGTAAAAGAACCATGTTTCTGTGAATAACTCCTGAACCGTAAGTCCTAGACGCTCGCTCTTGGCTGCATTCGATTCAGCTCGTGGCAGCCAGTCTAAAAAACACTATCTTGGACTTCTCTGCATGTTTCCCAGACGAGAAATTGGCAGCATGTTCAGAACCATGTTTCTGTGAATAACTCCTGAACCGTAAGTCCTAGACGCTCGATCTTGGCGGCATTCGTCTCAGCGCCTGGCAATTAGTATAGGAGCACTGTGTTTGACTTCTCTGGATGTTTCCCAGGCGAGTTATTGACAAGTAAATCCTAGACGCTCGATCTTGGTTATTTTCGCTTTCGCGGCTGGCAGTAAAAGAACCATGTTTCTGTGAATAACTCCTGAACCGTAAAGTCCTAGACGCTCGCTCTTGGCTGCATTCGATTCAGCTCGTGGCAGCCAGTCTAAAAAACACTATCTTGGACTTCTCTGCATGTTTCCCAGGCGAGCAATTGGCAGCATGTTCAGAACCATGTTTCTGTGAATAACTCCTGAACCGTAAGTCCTAGACGCTCGCTCTTCTCTGCATTCGATTCAGCTCGTGGCAGCCAGTCTAAAAAACACTATCTTGGACTTCTCTGCATGTTTCCCAGGCGAGCAATTGGCAGCATGTTCAGAACCATGTTTCTGTGAATAACTCCTGAACCGTAAGTCCTAGACGCTCGCTCTTGGCTGCATTCGATTCAGCTCGTGGCAGCCAGTCTAAAAAACACTATCTTGGACTTCTCTGCATGTTTCCCAGGCGAGCAATTGGCAGCATGTTCAGAACCATGTTTCTGTGAATAACTCCTGAACCGTAAGTCCTAGACGCTCGCTCTTGGCTGCATTCGATTCAGCTCGTGGCAGCCAGTCTAAAAAACACTATCTTGGACTTCTCTGCATGTTTCCCAGGCGAGCAATTGGCAGCATGTTCAGAACCATGTTTCTGTGAATAACTCCTGAACCGTAAGTCCTAGACGCTCGCTCTTGGCTGCATTCGATTCAGCTCGTGGCAGCCAGTCTAAAAAACACTATCTTGGACTTCTCTGCATGTTTCCCAGGCGAGAAATTGGCAGCATGTTCAGAACCATGTTTCTGTGAATAACGCCTGAACCGTAAGTCCTAGACGCTCGATCTTGGCGGCATTCGTCTCAGCGCCTGGCAATTAGTATAGGAGCACTGTGTTTGACTTCTCTGGATGTTTCCCAGGCGAGTTATTGACAAGTAAATCCTAGACGCTCGATCTTAGTTATTTTCGCTTTCGCGGCTGGCAGTAAAAGAACCATGTTTCTGTGAATAACTCCTGAACCGTAAGTCCTAGACGCTCGCTCTTGGCTGCATTCGATTCAGCTCGTGGCAGCCAGTCTAAAAAACACTATCTTGGACTTCTCTGCATGTTTCCCAGGCGAGCAATTGGCAGCATGTTCAGAACCATGTTTCTGTGAATAACTCCTGAACCGTAAGTCCTAGACGCTCGCTCTTGGCTGCATTCGATTCAGCTCGTGGCAGCCAGTCTAAAAAACACTATCTTGGACTTCTCTGCATGTTTCCCAGGCGAGCAATTGGCAGCATGTTCAGAACCATGTTTCTGTGAATAACTCCTGAACCGTAAGTCCTAGACGCTCGCTCTTGGCTGCATTCGATTCAGCTCGTGGCAGCCAGTCTAAAAAACACTATCTTGGACTTCTCTGCATGTTTCCCAGGCGAGCAATTGGCAGCATGTTCAGAACCATGTTTCTGTGAATAACTCCTGAACCGTAAGTCCTAGACGCTCGCTCTTGGCTGCATTCGATTCAGCTCGTGGCAGCCAGTCTAAAAAACACTATCTTGGACTTCTCTGCATGTTTCCCAGGCGAGCAATTGGCAGCATGTTCAGAACCATGTTTCTGTGAATAACTCCTGAACCGTAAGTCCTAGACGCTCGCTCTTGGCTGCATTCGATTCAGCTCGTGGCAGCCAGTCTAAAAAACACTATCTTGGACTTCTCTGCATGTTTCCCAGGCGAGAAATTGGCAGCATGTTCAGAACCATGTTTCTGTGAATAACTCCTGAACCGTAAGTCCTAGACGCTCGATCTTGGCGGCATTCGTCTCAGCGCCTGGCAATTAGTATAGGAGCACTGTGTTTGACTTCTCTGGATGTTTCGCAGGCGAGTTATTGACAAGTAAATCCTAGACGCTCGATCTTGGTTATTTTCGCTTTCGCGGCTGGCAGTAAAAGAACCATGTTTCTGTGAATAACTCCTGAACCGTAAGTCCTAGACGCTCGCTCTTGGCTGCATTCGATTCAGCTCGTGGCAGCCAGTCTAAAAAACACTATCTTGGACTTCTCTGCATGTTTCCCAGGCGAGAAATTGGCAGCATGTTCAGAACCATGTTTCTGTGAATAACTCCTGAACCGTAAGTCCTAGACGCTCGATCTTGGCGGCATTCGTCTCAGCGCCTGGCAATTAGTATAGGAGCACTGTGTTTGACTTCTCTGGATGTTTCCCAGGCGAGTTATTGACAAGTAAATCCTAGACGCTCGATCTTGGTTATTTTCGCTTTCGCGGCTGGCAGTAAAAGAACCATGTTTCTGTGAATAACTCCTGAACCGTAAGTCCTAGACGCTCGTTCTTGGCTGCATTCGATTCAGCTCGTGGCAGCCAGTCTAAAAAACACTATCTTGGACTTCTCTGCATGTTTCCCAGGCGAGCAATTGGCAGCATGTTCAGAACCATGTTTCTGTGAATAACTCCTGAACCGTAAGTCCTAGACGCTCGCTCTTGGCTGCATTCGATTCAGCTCGTGGCAGCCAGTCTAAAAAACACTATCTTGGACTTCTCTGCATGTTTCCCAGGCGAGCAATTGGCAGCATGTTCAGAACCATGTTTCTGTGAATAACTCCTGAACCGTAAGTCCTAGACGCTCGCTCTTGGCTGCATTCGATTCAGCTCGTGGCAGCCAGTCTAAAAAACACTATCTTGGACTTCTCTGCATGTTTCCCAGGCGAGCAATTGGCAGCATGTTCAGAACCATGTTTCTGTGAATAACTCCTGAACCGTAAGTCCTAGACGCTCGCTCTTGGCTGCATTCGATTCAGCTCGTGGCAGCCAGTCTAAAAAACACTATCTTGGACTTCTCTGCATGTTTCCCAGGCGAGCAATTGGCAGCATGTTCAGAACCATGTTTCTGTGAATAACTCCTGAACCGTAAGTCCTAGACGCTCGCTCTTGGCTGCATTCGATTCAGCTCGTGGCAGCCAGTCTAAAAAACACTATCTTGGACTTCTCTGCATGTTTCCCAGGCGAGCAATTGGCAGCATGTTCAGAACCATGTTTCTGTGAATAACTCCTGAACCGTAAGTCCTAGACGCTCGCTCTTGGCTGCATTCGATTCAGCTCGTGGCAGCCAGTCTAAAAAACACTATCTTGGACTTCTCTGCATGTTTCCCAGGCGAGCAATTGGCAGCATGTTCAGAACCATGTTTCTGTGAATAACTCCTGAACCGTAAGTCCTAGACGCTCGCTCTTGGCTGCATTCGATTCAGCTCGTGGCAGCCAGTCTAAAAAACACTATCTTGGACTTCTCTGCATGTTTCCCAGGCGAGAAATTGGCAGCATGTTCAGAACCATGTTTCTGTGAATAACTCCTGAACCGTAAGTCCTAGACGCTCGATCTTGGCGGCATTCGTCTCAGCGCCTGGCAATTAGTATAGGAGCACTGTGTTTGACTTCTCTGGATGTTTCGCAGGCGAGTTATTGACAAGTAAATCCTAGACGCTCGATCTTGGTTATTTTTCGCTTTCGCGGCTGGCAGTAAAAGAACCATGTTTCTGTGAATAACTCCTGAACCGTAAGTCCTAGACGCTCGCTCTTGGCTGCATTCGATTCAGCTCGTGGCAGCCAGTCTAAAAAACACTATCTTGGACTTCTCTGCATGTTTCCCAGGCGAGAAATTGGCAGCATGTTCAGAACCATGTTTCTGTGAATAACTCCTGAACCGTAAGTCCTAGACGCTCGATCTTGGCGGCATTCGTCTCAGCGCCTGGCAATTAGTATAGGAGCACTGTGTTTGACTTCTCTGGATGTTTCCCAGGCGAGTTATTGACAAGTAAATCCTAGACGCTCGATCTTGGTTATTTTCGCTTTCGCGGCTGGCAGTAAAAGAACCATGTTTCTGTGAATAACTCCTGAACCGTAAGTCCTAGACGCTCGCTCTTGGCTGCATTCGATTCAGCTCGTGGCAGCCAGTCTAAAAAACACTATCTTGGACTTCTCTGCATGTTTCCCAGGCGAGCAATTGGCAGCATGTTCAGAACCATGTTTCTGTGAATAACTCCTGAACCGTAAGTCCTAGACGCTCGCTCTTGGCTGCATTCGATTCAGCTCGTGGCAGCCAGTCTAAAAAACACTATCTTGGACTTCTCTGCATGTTTCCCAGGCGAGCAATTGGCAGCATGTTCAGAACCATGTTTCTGTGAATAACTCCTGAACCGTAAGTCCTAGACGCTCGCTCTTGGCTGCATTCGATTCAGCTCGTGGCAGCCAGTCTAAAAAACACTATCTTGGACTTCTCTGCATGTTTCCCAGGCGAGCAATTGGCAGCATGTTCAGAACCATGTTTCTGTGAATAACTCCTGAACCGTAAGTCCTAGACGCTCGCTCTTGGCTGCATTCGATTCAGCTCGTGGCAGCCAGTCTAAAAAACACTATCTTGGACTTCTCTGCATGTTCCCAGGCGAGCAATTGGCAGCATGTTCAGAACCATGTTTCTGTGAATAACTCCTGAACCGTAAGTCCTAGACGCTCGCTCTTGGCTGCATTCGATTCAGCTCGTGGCAGCCAGTCTAAAAAACACTATCTTGGACTTCTCTGCATGTTTCCCAGGCGAGAAATTGGCAGCATGTTCAGAACCATGTTTCTGTGAATAACTCCTGAACCGTAAGTCCTAGACGCTCGATCTTGGCGGCATTCGTCTCAGCGCCTGGCAATTAGTATAGGAGCACTGTGTTTGACTTCTCTGGATGTTTCCCAGGCGAGTTATTGACAAGTAAATCCTAGACGCTCGATCTTGGTTATTTTCGCTTTCGCGGCTGGCAGTAAAAGAACCATGTTTCTGTGAATAACTCCTGAACCGTAAGTCCTAGACGCTCGCTCTTGGCTGCATTCGATTCAGCTCGTGGCAGCCAGTCTAAAAAACACTATCTTGGACTTCTCTGCATGTTTCCCAGGCGAGCAATTGGCAGCATGTTCAGAACCATGTTTCTGTGAATAACTCCTGAACCGTAAGTCCTAGACGCTCGCTCTTGGCTGCATTCGATTCAGCTCGTGGCAGCCAGTCTAAAAAACACTATCTTGGACTTCTCTGCATGTTTCCCAGGCGAGAAATTGGCAGCATGTTCAGAACCATGTTTCTGTGAATAACTCCTGAACCGTAAGTCCTAGACGCTCGCTCTTGGCTGCATTCGATTCAGCTCGTGGCAGCCAGTCTAAAAAACACTATCTTGGACTTCTCTGCATGTTTCCCAGGCGAGAAATTGGCAGCATGTTCAGAACCATGTTTCTGTGAATAACTCCTGAACCGTAAGTCCTAGACGCTCGATCTTGGCGGCATTCGTCTCAGCGCCTGGCAATTAGTATAGGAGCACTGTGTTTGACTTCTCTGGATGTTTCCCAGGCGAGTTATTGACAAGTAAATCCTAGACGCTCGATCTTGGTTATTTTCGCTTTCGCGGCTGGCAGTAAAAGAACCATGTTTCTGTGAATAACTCCTGAACCGTAAGTCCTAGACGCTCGCTCTTGGCTGCATTCGATTCAGCTCGTGGCAGCCAGTCTAAAAAACACTATCTTGGACTTCTCTGCATGTTTCCCAGGCGAGAAATTGGCAGCATGTTCAGAACCATGTTTCTGTGAATAACTCCTGAACCGTAAGTCCTAGACGCTCGATCTTGGCGGCATTCGTCTCAGCGCCTGGCAATTAGTATAGGAGCACTGTGTTTGACTTCTCTGGATGTTTCCCAGGCGAGTTATTGACAAGTAAATCCTAGACGCTCGATCTTGGTTATTTTCGCTTTCGCGGCTGGCAGTAAAAGAACCATGTTTCTGTGAATAACTCCTGAACCGTAAGTCCTAGACGCTCGCTCTTGGCTGCATTCGATTCAGCTCGTGGCAGCCAGTCTAAAAAACACTATCTTGGACTTCTCTGCATGTTTCCCAGGCGAGAAATTGGCAGCATGTTCAGAACCATGTTTCTGTGAATAACTCCTGAACCGTAAGTCCTAGACGCTCGATCTTGGCGGCATTCGTCTCAGCGCCTGGCAATTAGTATAGGAGCACTGTGTTTGACTTCTCTGGATGTTTCCCAGGCGAGTTATTGACAAGTAAATCCTAGACGCTCGATCTTGGTTATTTTCGCTTTCGCGGCTGGCAGTAAAAGAACCATGTTTCTGTGAATAACTCCTGAACCGTAAGTCCTAGACGCTCGCTCTTGGCTGCATTCGATTCAGCTCGTGGCAGCCAGTCTAAAAAACACTATCTTGGACTTCTCTGCATGTTTCCCAGGCGAGCAATTGGCAGCATGTTCAGAACCATGTTTCTGTGAATAACTCCTGAACCGTAAGTCCTAGACGCTCGCTCTTGGCTGCATTCGATTCAGCTCGTGGCAGCCAGTCTAAAAAACACTATCTTGGACTTCTCTGCATGTTTCCCAGGCGAGCAATTGGCAGCATGTTCAGAACCATGTTTCT
>NW_027462908.1:0-19078 GCF_050947455.1 Rhinoderma darwinii
GGGTAAATGTTGTACATTGGTTTGTGTTGGGCGGATTGTAACCGCTCAGATGAAGGTTCCTGTGTGATTTCCTCCAGTGTCAGGATGTGAATCTTCATAATCTTAAATTCTGCTCTCGCCGTCTCTGGTCTGTCACAACCTGCGCGTTATCTACGGACCGCCATTACTGATAGGAGGGATTGCTGATCTCGTCGCCCGCGCCTTCACTGCTCTTATCATGATCTGCAAATAAAGTGCAATAGAGGTTATTCTCTGACGATGGCAGCGGTTTCCTGATAATCTTCTTGTCATAGTGAATTAGTTGTAGTTTATAATCTCCTGTCCTTACTGTAATGTAATCCTCTCTCTATGTACTGACTTCCTGCTGATCTTGTGCTTCTACACAGCAGCCACTCTAAACAAGCAGAGCTGTAGTGTAAAGTATGGGGTAGGGACTTCAGACCAGCTCAGACTTTAATAGAAAGCGCAGCTAAGCTGGAGTTACTGTGCCCTGTCTGGGGGCAGATCTGTGCAACATTTCATCTTTTCCTGTAAAGAACTTAAATTTGTGACCTACATATGAACGATTATGTGGAGCGGGGGCTGCCAATCGCTGCTGCAGCCGCTTATCCTAGAGTGGTGGGGAGGGAACTACCTGCTATAAAGGATCTGGTCTGTGGCCGCCGGTTGTTTATTGCAGACGTAGATATTAGATCATAATCCATGGAGAGGGTCAGATGTTTTCTCTGGTCTCAGAGAGGATGCTGGGAGTTGTGGTAGATCCTTCCCTGCCTCTCAGGAGCAGATGAGACGTCCGTGAGCTGTGGATTGTATCGGCTACGTATCATTGGCGTTTACTAGGGAGTTCTTAAGTGTTTTGTATCTGTTTTTTTAAAAAAAATATATTTATTTTTTATACTTTTTTTTTTTTTTTGCAGCCAAACTTTGGAGCGTCTTTGCACATCTTTAAAGTGGAGATTGGGGGCGATGCTCAGACTACAGGTAAGTTACATCTCCACCTCACGGGGGACAATTTTATCATACATTAGGGAATCTGTAGAAGCAGCAATAATCTTTACCTTTACAAGCGCTGTTTTATGGCAGCCTGTATTCTGTTCATGCATTGCTGGCACGACTTCCTGAGACTCCTCCCCCTCAGCCGTTTCCTGATGACCTTCTCACTTAGGCTGGGTTCACACACCCTATTTACGGACGTAATTCGGCCGTTTTATCCTCGAATTACATCCGAAAATACGGCTCCAAAGTGTCGGCAAACATCTGTCCATTCATTTGAATGGGTTTTACGATGTTCTGGGCCGACGGTCATTTTTTTTTACACGTTGCTGTAAAAAGACGGTGCGTAAAATAGACGCCCGCGTCAAAGAAGTGCCTGTAACGGACGCAGCGAAAAGCGCCTGCACTTGCCATTACGTCTGAAATGCAGGAGATGTTTTCTCCTGAAAACAGCTCTGTAATTTCAGGCGTATCGGACGTGTACGTGTGACCATACCCTTATAGTTTACAATCTTCTGTCCGTGTACTGACTTCCTGCCGGGCTTGTGTTTATACTCGTCAGCCGGTGTATACAAGCAGAGCTGCAGTGTAAAGCATGGTGGAGGGACAGAACAATAACCTAAGCCTTTGATGAATTTTAGACTACTATAGACAATATGGCTAAGATGGAGACACAGATCGTAACTATGTCCTAATGGAACTGAGCTGCAGTGTAAAGCATTATAGACGGGCAGAGCAGCCTGAGCCTCTGAGACAGGAGGTGGATTCCAGACTGCCATAGACTCCAATATACGATGCAGATGAGCGGGAGTCACTGATTGATTATAGCCCTGTCATAATGGAGCAGAGCTATTAACTAGCGGAACAGCCAACCCTGATGAGAATACACAGCAGGCAACAATCCCCCGGGGGAACGGGACTTTTTTTTGTATAGGACACGGCTGGGCGTGCTCTGCTTCTGCAGGTAACGGTGACACCTCTGATAATCATTGTAGTCCTGGGTAACGTCAGGACTCCAGCTGCTTCTTAAAGGGACGGCACCTTTTTATGTCAGGCTAATATAAAGCGGGGATATATTGCCTCAGCCTGTTACTAATGTATTGTGGTAATTTTATTATAGTTAGTAAAATAATTCTGCATCCGCCTGACCATTGAATAGCTGGATTATTGGACGTGCTGGACTACTGGAAGTTTAAACATACACACTCGTTTACATATACTCTACATACTTACCCTGGTGCCCCTTGCTGGATAATTTTCCTACTAATCCAGCAGGATTCTAATTTTGCAGCATGCCGGATTAGCAGGTGTTTTGGAGCATTGGGTGCCGGATTGCGGAGCGCCTCCTCTGTACACTGCAACATTTCCTCCATTATCAGGTCGTCGTGGTTTGAGTTTTGCAGGATGTTCGTGTGTCATAAACCACAGCCGGCAGCGTCATTTAGGAAGTGGAAGGCTTTACAATAACGGCGGCACGGCGAACATCACCGGCTCCTCTGCGTCACAGAACGTTGGTTCATTTCTCTAATACATTATTAATTATTCTAAAATGTGGGCAGGCAAAAGTTCATCAGAAAACTACTCACAGCTAATGGTTTGTTACAGTTGTATCCAGTCCAGACAATCCTCCTGAGCCGGACTCTAGACTGATACAATGTATCCGTTCAGGTAAAATGTAACAAACTATCAGGACAGGAGAGAGATTTGTGCTGCTGCACTTAGCAGACCTCCAGCTTTAGGAAGGTCCCCCATAAGTGTACAGTTTGGAGACCCTACAAACGAAAAATTTGTTATCCATACTGGTTAACCCCTTTAAATCAGCAGCCCCCTGAGCTGGGGTTTTGGGACACTGTGAACGGTGGCCTCTCATTGTCCAAACAGCGTCACCAAGAAGATGACAGGAGCAGTTTACAGAACCCCAATATATCCGGAGCTCTTAGCACCTGTTTTTTATTTTAACTATTTAGGGGCATAAGGCAATACTTAAAGGGCACCTGTCTCGTGATTGGCGCATTTACATAGAGATCCTTTACTTCTCCTCAGATGGCACGGAGCCCTCGCACATGCACTACCCTGACGACCAGAACTACTTCCGGGGGTATGAATGGTGGTTGATGAAAGAAGCCAAGAAGAGGAATCCAGACATTAAACTTGTGGGTGAGTGGAGCGATGTTTGTCCGGATGTCCCCATCATGGATCGTCTTATCTTGCACACCCCGCCCTGGCCCAGGGGGCTCACAGGGGACCCCGCCCTGGCCGCAGAGCTCACAGGGGCTCCCCCGGGAGCTCCAGCTGTGGCCAGTATGAGTGGCTCCTCTGCTGCTAGGGCTCATTGTCTGTATTAATCTTAATCCTTGTATTAGGGCTGCCCTGGGCATTTCCTGGCTGGATCGGTAATGGCAAGAATTGGCCGTATGACTTTCCGGACGTCACCGCGTACTACGTCGTCTCTTGGATCATTGGCGCTAAGCAGTACCATGACTTGGACATAGACTATGTGGGGGTGAGTGTGGGCACAAGTCATCAGTACATAAGTTGTCACGCGCGGGGCTCTTTGTCTTACCAAAAATTGCTCACTACTTCGTCCAGTCACATCCAGAGCTGCATCCTAAATTCTACTGGCTTTCTGTTAGCTCTCAGGCTGCGGAACTTGCCTTTCACTACAATCCCCTTTGTATTCAGTGTCTGTACAGGGCACGCTCTGCTGTGGTGTTTTGTCAGAGATTAAGTGATTACATCTAGAACTCTGCATCTCCCACAATGCAATACAGTTAGTCAGCGCTGTATGTAGTTTAACTGTAACCATGATGCTGAGCAGAGCTCCACTTTATGGCCGTACGTGTAGAGACCATTTTTAACAATCCGAACAATTTTTAGGTGAGATTTTTTTTTTTAGGGTGAAACTGTGGGGTCCAGTATTTCCCCCATTCAAATTATACACTGTGGGAAATCGCTACCCGTTCTGATGGGAAGAACAAGGGAACGCTCCACTACCATAAGTGTGGCGGCCGTAATCCCCTCAGGTCATGTACTGCCGGCTGCGCCTGTGTTGGATGTCTTTTAGATTTGGTGTATTTGAAGGTGCAAATGCACATCACAACATCCCGACTGATGTATATGGGGGTGGCCCGATGGCAGATGGGAGCAAAAAAGGATCGGGCATGTTGGATTTCATCATACCTGATCCTTTGTGCCTGCAGGAGATAAGCAGCTGCCAGAGAAGAGCGGCTTATTCTCTTCTCCCTTTTAAATACACACGTGGAGCTGAGCGTATGGAGGAGCGGGCAGGAATAGCTGTATATGGTGCTGTAGTCCGGACTCTCCTATAAATGTCGGCGTTGAGCTTGCATGTTATATGGAGAGGGACGTGGGGGAAGTAACGATGGGACCGGTAATAATGCAGCCGGTCAGGAGTCATGTGTGACGCTTCTATACTGGGACGTCGTTCTCACTTGTCTCTCTCTCCTCCTCAGATATGGAACGAGCGAGCCTTTGATGCCACTTATATAAAGGTAAGTTCCTGGCGTCGGACGCCATCGCTTCCGTTTTCCTGTCCAGAGTCGCAGCTTTTGCTTAGTCTTTTAATCTGTGATGTTTTTGCTCCCAGCGATAATAGAGGCTGATTGTGTTCTCATTAACAAACCCCTCACAGCCAGACTTCCTTACCTGAAGAGCTCACAATCGGAAAGCTAATGTCCTAACTGACTCGTACCAAGCAGTGACGTACTGGCACAAACAGGGGAGGTGAAGGAGTATAAAGCACAGGGGACGCCCAGTATGCACCGCGTCTCCTCTCTGGTTCTGTTTGTGCTGCATTAAAGTCTCTTAATTTGGCACTTTGTAGTCTGGAAATTTTGCTAATCTGGCATAAAATGAGAATATTTCATTGCTGGATTAGCAGGTTAATTGATAATCTGGCGTCTGACGCAAAGGGTCTACTACGGCTATCCTGTCCCCAGTGGTGATCTCAATGGTTCCAGGGCTGTTGATGAAATACCACGGCTGCCATGATGCTGCACTGGCACGTCAATGCCACTGAGAACGGGTGACGTGGACCGGTCAGGCCGGATGTACATACTCCAAGTCCAATGGTTTGGGAAATTCTGATTATCTGGCACTTTGGCAGTCACGAGGATGACGGGTTATCAGAATTGACTTTTTTTCCATGCCACTTTACCGCTGTACGATCACATTATCAGAGCCGCTATTCTGGATTAAGTGTGGCTCTCGCCCCTTTTCTCTTTGAGGAGTCGGCAGGGGTGGGGGGGTAGACTGTAGAGACCAGGGGGGAGGCCGCGGTGGTGACGATGCCTCTGTGGCTATGGCTGACATGTTACCTTTGTCCCTGAGGTTCTCCGCCGCACACTGGACAGGCTGGGGTTACACAACGTCGGTATCATCGCTGCAGATGGAAACTGGGAGATTGCACATGACCTGGTAGTTGATCCTTATCTAAATGATGCTGTGCAGATCATAGGGTAAGTGAGAGTTTACATAGGACTGCAAATCTGAGCAGCCTCATCTGCTGTAGTAGGTGTTAGGGGGGTGTCAGCAGCAGGAAGGGGTCGGCTGTTGTTTCCTTGGCCCCTATTAAAATGAATGTCCCACCCGGGTGATGCACAGATGTTACGGGTCTTCCAAAGTAATAGCTATTTATGGCTAAAAGATGGGGGTACGATAGGGGGCGCCCACTCTGAACTCCGCATGGCAGAATGGGGCAGATTTAGAGGGGCTGACTAATCCAGACGTCCCCAGTAATAGGTGAAATGGGCTTTACTATATAACACACATCAGATGCAGCCTAAGGGGGACAGGACATGTCAACTAATTTGACACCCCCTCTGAGGGATGATTCCATCATGAGCGGAGAGATTTTAAGCAATATAATCTATTCCCTAGATGACCAAAGTATCAGGTTGTAAACTCCACTACATCTACCACAATGCAGTACAGCTGGGCAGTTTTTATGTACAGATACTCAAACAGTAGGGCTAGCCAGGAGATCCGCATTAAAATCAACAAGAAACCAGTTGAATTGCAAATGCAGCTCTGGATATGATGATCGTATAAGAGATTATGTAACCGCAAAATTGTGACTGCAGCTCTGGAGGTGATTGGAGTATAATATGTGATGTCACTTAAGATCAGAAGAAAATATGTAAAGAAAAGGAATTACAAAGTTACTCCACGTTATGCGGACCTGCTAAGAAACAATGGACGACATTTGGGCTGCTGGATTGTTAGCTCTTCTGGTCAGGCACGCGTCTGCTTGTTCTTTTTAATACTGCTCCTGTGCATAAAGAAAAGCATTCTGGGCAAAACTCAAAAAAGCTTTGTGTACGTCCCCCCCCCCCTCCCCACTTTCACTCTGCTTACATAAGAGCATGACCTGAGGGCGACGACTCTGTCTTGACATGGGGGCCATTGGGGAGAACAAACTTGGGGGAGTGACAGGACCCCTCTTTTTTTCTTTTTTTTTTCTGGTCATGTAAGAGCTGTGCTGTTTTCTCTGAGCCAATCAGATGTCTCCCCCTGCTGCTCCCTCCCCCCTCTCAAATAAAGCAGTCTCATGGGCAGAAACTGCAGCTGCATCCCCCTCCTACTCCCTGTCTGCTTGTCACTGTATAATTATACGGCTTCATATATTCCTGTATCCGTGACCTGCACGTAAAATCCCTGTGTTTTTTTAATACTGCAGTTTTCCTTTTCAAAGGCATTAGGAAAAAACACTTCAATTCTGTTTCAAAGTTTCCTACGTGTGGGAAGGGTCCGTGTGCATCACCCCCCGCGTCTCATATCATCTCTAGTAATGTCTGTTACGTCTCTCTAGGATATTTGGTGATCTGCGCTCTTCTCTTCTCTCCCTGCTTCACCCTCTTTCCTATAAAGTTACTGCGCTACACCCTGGACAAAAGCGGCCTGGAGCGGGTGAGGATCATAGCCAGCGATAATATGTGGCAGCCGATCGCTTACCAAATGCTGCAAGACGCCGAGCTCCTCAGAGTGATCGATATAATAGGGTAGGAGACTCTGCTTCATCCAGCGATCTAATCCTGACATATAGCACAACCAAACCAGGACTGCACACGGACTGATGTCATCTAATGTACTACTGAAGATGTCTAACAGTCTGTGTGTGGAGTGTGTGGAGTCACTATGTGCATACATTACTTATCCTGTACTGATCCTGAGTTACATCCTGTATTATACTCCAGAGCTGCACTCACTATTCTGCTGGTGGAGTCACTGTGTACATACATTACATTACTTATCCTGTACTGATCCTGAGTTATATCCTGTAATATACTCCAGAGCTGCACTCACTATTCTGCTGGTGGAGTCACTGTGTACATACATTACATTACTTATCCTGTACTGATCCTGAGTTACATCCTGTATTATACTCCAGAGCTGCATTCACTATTCGCCCTGGAAAGTTCAGATGGTACAGTCTTATTATCTACGTTTTCCCTGCCATGGTTTTATTATGTTCTGCTCTCTAGTGGATGGATAGGCTGCATTCTCAGTGACGTCACCGCTGCTCTCTGGTGTATGGATAGGCTGCATTCTCAGTGATGTCACCACTGCTCTCTAGTGAATGGATAGGCTGCATTCTCAGTGTTGTCACCGCTGCTCTCTGGTGTATGCATAGGCTCCGCTGTTATTCTGTGTTCTATATTTATTAGGGCTCACTATCCTGGGACTCACACTTGTGAAGACGCCGTGTCTACAGGGAAGAAGCTTTGGTCTTCAGAAGATTACAGCACTTTTAATGATGAGGTTGGAGGCGGCTGTTGGGCTCGAATCCTCAACCAGAATTATGTTAATGGTAACATGACATCGTAAGTGAAATGATTGATGGTGATTTATCACTTAGATGATATATGTTGGGTGCCTGGAGCTTGTGGTAGTGTCCTCTGTATTCGTGTCTGGCGGTCGTGGCCTCTGTATTAGTGTCTGGCGGCCGTCTGTCCTCCGTCTCCCTGTCTGGCGGCCGTCTGTCCTCCGTCTCCCTGTCTGGCGGCCGTCTGTCCTCCGTCTCCCTGTCTGGCGGCCGTCTGTCCTCCGTCTCCCTGTCTGGCGGCCGACTGTCCTCCGTCTCCCTGTCTGGCGGCCGTCTGTCCTCCGTCTCCCTGTCTGGCGGCCGACTGTCCTCCGTCTCCCTGTCTGGCGGCCGTCTGTCCTCCGTCTCCCTGTCTGGCGGCCGTCTGTCCTCCGTCTCCCTGTCTGGCGGCCGTCTGTCCTCCGTCTCCCTGTCTGGCGGCCGTCTGTCCTCCGTCTCCCTGTCTGGCGGCCGTCTGTCCTCCGTCTCCCTGTCTGGCGGCCGTCTGTCCTCCGTCTCCCTGTCTGGCGGCCGTCTGTCCTCCGTCTCCCTGTCTGGCGGCCGTCTGTCCTCCGTCTCCCTGTCTGGCGGCCGTCTGTCCTCCGTCTCCCTGTCTGGCGGCCGTCTGTCCTCCGTCTCCCTGTCTGGCGGCCGTCTGTCCTCCGTCTCCCTGTCTGGCGGCCGTCTGTCCTCCGTCTCCCTGTCTGGCGGCCGTCTGTCCTCCGTCTCCCTGTCTGGCGGCCGTCTGTCCTCCGTCTCCCTGTCTGGCGGCCGTCTGTCCTCCGTCTCCCTGTCTGGCGGCCGTCTGTCCTCCGTCTCCCTGTCTGGCGGCCGTCTGTCCTCCGTCTCCCTGTCTGGCGGCCGTCTGTCCTCCGTCTCCCTGTCTGGCGGCCGTCTGTCCTCCGTCTCCCTGTCTGGCGGCCGTCTGTCCTCCGTCTCCCTGTCTGGCGGCCGTCTGTCCTCCGTCTCCCTGTCTGGCGGCCGTCTGTCCTCCGTCTCCCTGTCTGGCGGCCGTCTGTCCTCCGTCTCCCTGTCTGGCGGCCGTCTGTCCTCCGTCTCCCTGTCTGGCGGCCGTCTGTCCTCCGTCTCCCTGTCTGGCGGCCGTCTGTCCTCCGTCTCCCTGTCTGGCGGCCGTCTGTCCTCCGTCTCCCTGTCTGGCGGCCGTCTGTCCTCCGTCTCCCTGTCTGGCGGCCGTCTGTCCTCCGTCTCCCTGTCTGGCGGCCGTCTGTCCTCCGTCTCCCTGTCTGGCGGCCGTCTGTCCTCCGTCTCCCTGTCTGGCGGCCGTCTGTCCTCCGTCTCCCTGTCTGGCGGCCGTCTGTCCTCCGTCTCCCTGTCTGGCGGCCGTCTGTCCTCCGTCTCCCTGTCTGGCGGCCGACTGTCCTCCGTCTCCCTGTCTGGCGGCCGTCTGTCCTCCGTCTCCCTGTCTGGCGGCCGTCTGTCCTCCGTCTCCCTGTCTGGCGGCCGTCTGTCCTCCGTCTCCCTGTCTGGCGGCCGTCTGTCCTCCGTCTCCCTGTCTGGCGGCCGTCTGTCCTCCGTCTCCCTGTCTGGCGGCCGTCTGTCCTCCGTCTCCCTGTCTGGCGGCCGTCTGTCCTCCGTCTCCCTGTCTGGCGGCCGTCTGTCCTCCGTCTCCCTGTCTGGCGGCCGTCTGTCCTCCGTCTCCCTGTCTGGCGGCCGTCTGTCCTCCGTCTCCCTGTCTGGCGGCCGTCTGTCCTCCGTCTCCCTGTCTGGCGGCCGTCTGTCCTCCGTCTCCCTGTCTGGCGGCCGTCTGTCCTCCGTCTCCCTGTCTGGCGGCCGTCTGTCCTCCGTCTCCCTGTCTGGCGGCCGTCTGTCCTCCGTCTCCCTGTCTGGCGGCCGTCTGTCCTCCGTCTCCCTGTCTGGCGGCCGTCTGTCCTCCGTCTCCCTGTCTGGCGGCCGTCTGTCCTCCGTCTCCCTGTCTGGCGGCCGTCTGTCCTCCGTCTCCCTGTCTGGCGGCCGTCTGTCCTCCGTCTCCCTGTCTGGCGGCCGTCTGTCCTCCGTCTCCCTGTCTGGCGGCCGTCTGTCCTCCGTCTCCCTGTCTGGCGGCCGTCTGTCCTCCGTCTCCCTGTCTGGCGGCCGTCTGTCCTCCGTCTCCCTGTCTGGCGGCCGTCTGTCCTCCGTCTCCCTGTCTGGCGGCCGTCTGTCCTCCGTCTCCCTGTCTGGCGGCCGTCTGTCCTCCGTCTCCCTGTCTGGCGGCCGTCTGTCCTCCGTCTCCCTGTCTGGCGGCCGTCTGTCCTCCGTCTCCCTGTCTGGCGGCCGTCTGTCCTCCGTCTCCCTGTCTGGCGGCCGTCTGTCCTCCGTCTCCCTGTCTGGCGGCCGTCTGTCCTCCGTCTCCCTGTCTGGCGGCCGTCTGTCCTCCGTCTCCCTGTCTGGCGGCCGTCTGTCCTCCGTCTCCCTGTCTGGCGGCCGTCTGTCCTCCGTCTCCCTGTCTGGCGGCCGTCTGTCCTCCGTCTCCCTGTCTGGCGGCCGTCTGTCCTCCGTCTCCCTGTCTGGCGGCCGTCTGTCCTCCGTCTCCCTGTCTGGCGGCCGTCTGTCCTCCGTCTCCCTGTCTGGCGGCCGTCTGTCCTCCGTCTCCCTGTCTGGCGGCCGTCTGTCCTCCGTCTCCCTGTCTGGCGGCCGTCTGTCCTCCGTCTCCCTGTCTGGCGGCCGTCTGTCCTCCGTCTCCCTGTCTGGCGGCCGTCTGTCCTCCGTCTCCCTGTCTGGCGGCCGTCTGTCCTCCGTCTCCCTGTCTGGCGGCCGTCTGTCCTCCGTCTCCCTGTCTGGCGGCCGTCTGTCCTCCGTCTCCCTGTCTGGCGGCCGTCTGTCCTCCGTCTCCCTGTCTGGCGGCCGTCTGTCCTCCGTCTCCCTGTCTGGCGGCCGTCTGTCCTCCGTCTCCCTGTCTGGCGGCCGTCTGTCCTCCGTCTCCCTGTCTGGCGGCCGTCTGTCCTCCGTCTCCCTGTCTGGCGGCCGTCTGTCCTCCGTCTCCCTGTCTGGCGGCCGTCTGTCCTCCGTCTCCCTGTCTGGCGGCCGTCTGTCCTCCGTCTCCCTGTCTGGCGGCCGTCTGTCCTCCGTCTCCCTGTCTGGCGGCCGTCTGTCCTCCGTCTCCCTGTCTGGCGGCCGTCTGTCCTCCGTCTCCCTGTCTGGCGGCCGTCTGTCCTCCGTCTCCCTGTCTGGCGGCCGTCTGTCCTCCGTCTCCCTGTCTGGCGGCCGTCTGTCCTCCGTCTCCCTGTCTGGCGGCCGTCTGTCCTCCGTCTCCCTGTCTGGCGGCCGTCTGTCCTCCGTCTCCCTGTCTGGCGGCCGTCTGTCCTCCGTCTCCCTGTCTGGCGGCCGTCTGTCCTCCGTCTCCCTGTCTGGCGGCCGTCTGTCCTCCGTCTCCCTGTCTGGCGGCCGTCTGTCCTCCGTCTCCCTGTCTGGCGGCCGTCTGTCCTCCGTCTCCCTGTCTGGCGGCCGTCTGTCCTCCGTCTCCCTGTCTGGCGGCCGTCTGTCCTCCGTCTCCCTGTCTGGCGGCCGTCTGTCCTCCGTCTCCCTGTCTGGCGGCCGTCTGTCCTCCGTCTCCCTGTCTGGCGGCCGTCTGTCCTCCGTCTCCCTGTCTGGCGGCCGTCTGTCCTCCGTCTCCCTGTCTGGCGGCCGTCTGTCCTCCGTCTCCCTGTCTGGCGGCCGTCTGGCGGCCGTCTCCCTGTCTGGCGGCCGTCTGGCGGCCGTCTCCCTGTCTGGCGGCCGTCTGGCGGCCGTCTCCCTGTCTGGCGGCCGTCTGTCCTCCGTCTCCCTGTCTGGCGGCCGTCTGTCCTCCGTCTCCCTGTCTGGCGGCCGTCTGTCCTCCGTCTCCCTGTCTGGCGGCCGTCTGTCCTCCGTCTCCCTGTCTGGCGGCCGTCTGTCCTCCGTCTCCCTGTCTGGCGGCCGTCTGTCCTCCGTCTCCCTGTCTGGCGGCCGTCTGTCCTCCGTCTCCCTGTCTGGCGGCCGTCTGTCCTCCGTCTCCCTGTCTGGCGGCCGTCTGTCCTCCGTCTCCCTGTCTGGCGGCCGTCTGTCCTCCGTCTCCCTGTCTGGCGGCCGTCTGTCCTCCGTCTCCCTGTCTGGCGGCCGTCTGTCCTCCGTCTCCCTGTCTGGCGGCCGTCTGTCCTCCGTCTCCCTGTCTGGCGGCCGTCTGTCCTCCGTCTCCCTGTCTGGCGGCCGTCTGTCCTCCGTCTCCCTGTCTGGCGGCCGTCTGTCCTCCGTCCCCGTGTCCTGTGTATCGGTTTTCCTTCAGTTTCATTGTCTCTTCTCCTGTGACTCGAGACACCCGTTATTTCTTTTCTAGAACCATCTCCTGGAACCTTGTGGCCAGTTATTATGAGCAGCTGCCATTTGGTCGGGAAGGATTGATGACAGCCAAGGAACCGTGGAGCGGCAATTATGACGTGTCCTCTCCGATCTGGATAACAGGTAATTCCTGGGTACACCTGGCCATACACGTTATACAGGAGGCGGACGATCAGTCATATATCAGGTCATTCTTACAGGTCAGCCCAAACATGTATCACCTCCCGCTTGAGTGGCTAATAACAGGGAGCAATAAATTGTATTCATCAGTCCTACTTTTAGCCTCTCCACGGCTTTACATTGCAGAGAACTATAGTTTTAAAAAAAGTGCACAGTATTAGTAAAAACAGATGCTTCCTTCAAAACAGCGCCACTTTTCTCTATGGGTTGTGACTCGTATTACAGCGGAGCTGAATTAATTTCAGTGTATCTGAGCTGCAATACCAGAAACAACCCATGGACAGGTGAGGCGCTGTTTCTGGGGAAAAAAGCATTTGTTTTTCCAACCTTGCAACCCCTTTAATTCACCTGCACATCAAATAAAGCAAATACTCACTCAACTGAGAGTTTGTTACAGTGTATCAGTCTAAACAATGCTTGGTGGGCTAAACACATCAGCACAAACCTTCAGTCCAGATTTACTACAGTGTATCAGTCCGGACTCCACGTTGATGCGTTTCGTCTGTTTCAGCGCACACCACTCAGTTTACGCAGCCGGGGTGGTATTACCTGCGGACGGTCGGTCACCTGGAGAAAGGCGGGAGCTACGTGGCCCTCACCGACAGGAAGGGGAACATCACCATTATTATTGAGACCATGGTAAGACGCAGGAGGTGTTCAGTTTTTATAGTTCTGCTACTTCTGCGTGTCCCCCCTCACTGTCCCTCTGTAGAGTACCCCTGATCTGCAGGATATTGTATGGAGGAAATGAGCTGATGTGTGAGATGCCCGTCCTGGATGTGGACTCTGCAGAGGGACTGTGAGGGACACACATGTAATATAATCCATGCCTTCTGCCTATGAGAAACTGTGAAGGTCTATGGATGGGACAGGAGCAGCCGGAAATCTGCAGATTTGGGGTCTTTTTCCTGCTGGTTTCTATAAATGCTTTTTTATTTCTTTGTACCTGCTTAGTGGGTGGGCTCTTCCTTGTGTGATGTCAGAGCTGTGCTGGCAACTCCTAGCCAATCAAGTGTCTCCCCTCACAGATAGAGAAGCTGCAGCTGCATCCCCCTCCTCTTCTTTTTTTATTGTATTAAAAAACAACATAGGAACACTGTGCATTTCATCATTTTATAGCCCCAGAGGTGACAGAGCCCCAGACGTGGACTTTCATTCTCCACAATTGGAGATCCGCACTATATGTTCCATTGTTTTATACCAGGATTATAATGTATCCAGGGAGTTATAGACCATAAATATTTCCTGCTATCTGGAAGCTTTTGACTTCCTCTGTTTTACATTGTGTGACATTAGAAGGTGGGATGTTCTTTGCTAGAACTAGCGCCACTTCTGTCCTTGGGCTGTGTCTGATATTCACCTGTATTTGGAAAAGCTGCAATACCAGAGACAGCCATGGATAAAAGTGGCGCTGTTTCTAACAAACACACAAAAAAAAAACCTTTCTCCCAGCCTCGCACATCCCCTTTATTATTGTAAGTCTTACAACGTTCGGCTTATCCCCCCCCCCCCCATCTAGAATGCGTGTAATCCTCATCTCCATTTTGTCTCCAGTCTCATGACAATTCCATCTGTATCCGGCCCCCACTGCCCAAATTTAACGTCTCTGCGCAGAACGCCACCTTCAAGATGGACGGGTCCTTTGTAAGTATCGAAATGTTAGTGGTGAAATATATACGATATACGATAATGCAGAGCGTTCTAATATGAATTCTTATTCTTTCCCCCCGTAGAATGATCTGAAGTTGTTGCAGGTCTGGTATTCCAAGCTGTGCGCCAACGCCACCAAACCCGCCCTGTTCATGAAGAAGTCAGCGATACCGGTAACATTGTAATACCTTGTAAAAGATTTACTAGTAACACAAGTGTGGGGAGCTGGGGGATGAGTCCTGACCATAGGAGCTTACACTCTATAAGCAGAGATACAAGAGGTGGGGGGGGTCCTGATCATAGCCGCTTACACTCTCTAAGGGGTTGCTACGTTTTAGTGGCTCAGTAATCTAACATTTCATAAATCTTCAGTTGTCTATTCTCATTGACAACTTTTTTCCCAGTATCTTTCCATCCCTGATTGTTCTCGACTTCTTCTCCCAGCGCTGATCACAGGAACCTTTATGAACGGCCGACCTGCTGTTGTGTTTTTCAGGTTTCTGGTGGTTCATTTACTCTGGAGCTTGGAGTGGACGAGGTGTACACGTTGACCACCATAACCACGGGAGAAAAAGGGTCATATCCCAACCCCCCAGAATCTCAACCTTTCCCTTTAAAATACAAGGACAACTTCAATGTCCGTAAGTCCTGACCATTAATGTCGACATTCCCAACCAGCGTGTCCCGGAAAGTCTGTGACTTCCAGTTGTTACTTTTTTTCAAGATTTAATGTCCGCCTTGAGCTGCTGGACGTCATGATAATTCATCTATAGGGGGCGCTCTATACTGCAACTAGTATCTCGCTATAATATAGTCTCCCGTGTTGTCACCATTGATATACAGTATATATGAGACGTATATTGGATGGTTCCTTTAAGACCGTTAATCTGTAACCTGATGGTCTGGAATCCCAGCATGGGTCTGTTAATGTTTCTTTTGTATCCCCCTTCATCTAGGTAACCCTCCCTTCAGCGAAGCCCCTTATTTCGCAGATCAGTCAGGCGTCTTTGAGTACTTCACAAACACCTCGGACCCCGGAGATCACGTCTTCACGTTCCGTCAGGTTCTGACTCAGCGGCCAATCACCTGGGTTTCTGACGCCAATCAGGCAATCAGCGTTATAGGAGATTATTCATGGTGAGAAATGCTTCATTATTATTAGTACTTCGCCTTTCACTTATTTGGGTCCTTAAACTAATTGAGTAGCAGGGGGACCTCAGACTAGTAAGTTTTACCTGCACTGACACATTGTTGCAAATGATCAGAATAGGAGGGGGAGCTCTGACAAAATTGAACAGACTGGATACTACTGTAACAACACCTCAGCTGTGAGACCAGGATTACATCCGAAGGGTTTCAGCCAATGGATGTTGATGGGAGCGTTCCAATTCCTAAACAGCAAGCAGAAATCTTGGAAATGTTTAGGAATTGAAACAAAGTCTATTAGAAAGTTTTATTCTACAAGGACTAAGCTTTATTTACATAAAAAACAGACCTTCGCCCATTTGCAGTGATGGTTCTGAGCTCCGCGCTCTCCAATAACGTGACTCGTCTCCTACGCGCAGGTCCAACGTTACGGTAACCTGCGACATCTACATGGAGACCCCTGACGCGGGCAGTGTGTTCATCGCCGCCAGGGTGGATCAGGGCGGGTCGCCCGCATACTTGGCCAAGGGGATCTATTTCTGGGTGTTTGCGGATGGCACATATACAGTCACAGGGGATTTGCGTAAGTACTCACCCCCATAGAGTGGAGGCCACAATATAGCACAGCTTTGGATTGTCTCCTAGTAACTGTGGTTTCCTTTAACAGAAGGGAAGATTGTGCTACGTAAGGGTCTGTCGGGGGTCCGGGCGAGACACTGGCACACACTGACCCTCCATGTTGAGGTAAGAAGCTGAATGCGGATCGTTTTCTTGGCTTGTAACATTTTTTAAAAGATTGACATCACCGGTCTCCAGATAGCTGTTCTATTATACAGCAGTGACATCACCGGTCTCCAGATATCAGTTATGTTATACAGCAGTGACATCACCGCTCTCCAGATATCAGTTATGTTATACAGCAGTGACATCACCGCTCTCCAGATATCAGTTATATTATACAGCAGTGACATCACCGCTCTCCAGATAGAAGTTATATTATACAGCAGTGACATCACCGGTCTCCAGATAGCTGTTTTATTATACAGCAGTGACATCACGGGTCTCCCGATAGCCGTTATATTATACAGCAGTGACATCACCGGTCTCCCGATAGCTGTTATATTATACAGCAGTGACATCACGAGTCTCCAGATATCAGTTATATTATACAGCAGTGACATCACCGCTCTCCCGATAGCTGTTATATTATACAGCAGTGACATCACCGGTCTCCAGATAGCTGTTCTATTATAGAGCAGTGACATCACCGGTCTCCAGATATCAGTTATATTATACAGTAGTGACATCACCGGTCTCCAGATAGCTGTTATATTATACATCAGTGACATCACCGCTCTACAGATGTTATATCCGGAGACCGGTGATGTCACTGCTGTATAATATAACTTTTATAAAACCTGTAGAATGTTGATGTGATTGCTGTATAATATAACTTATGACAATGCGGCTCTTTAGCTAGAAGTTATATTATACAGCAATCGCATCAACATTCTTCAGATATAAAATTTATATTATACAGCAGTGACATCACCGGTCTCCGGATATAACATCTGTAGAGCGGTGATGTCACTGCTGTATAATTTAACATCTGTAGATATGACAATATGGCTCTTTAGCTATATCTACAGATGTTAAATTATAGAGCCGTGACATAATCGCTCTCCAGATATTATACGGTAGTGACATCACTGCTATAGAGACATAAGTGCTAGACCCAAGAAATGCAATAAAAAAAGTATGAAGTTTATTGATATACATTAACATACATATTGTAAAAAGAGGAAGGTACAGAAATGGGGATCATGGAGAAAATATCTGGTCACATAAGTAAGGAAGACGAGCAATCCGCCAGACCTGTGATTCAAGTTATAATATTAGGGGCAGGATGGTGAAGCTGCTGGTGCAAAGAAGAGTAAAAAATGAAACCTTATGAATCAATACATAAAACCGGCAAGTCTCAGAGAAGTTTATTTGGATTTAGGAGAGTTTGGTAAGATCCTGACTTGTTCAAACACTTAGTTATTGGGACCATTGCTTTGTTTTGGTGCTAGAATACGGAGGTGACACCACTGCTCTCCAGACATGATCTATTATACAGTAGTGACATCACCGCTCTCCTTATAGAAGTTATATTATACAGTAGTGACATCACCGCTCTCCTTATAGAAGTTATATTATACAGTAGTGACATCACCGCTCTCCAGACATGTTGTATTATACAGTAGAGACCTCACTGCTCTCCAGACATGTTATAATATACAGTAGTGACCTCACTGCTCTCCAGACATGTTGTATTATACAGTAGTGACATCACCGCTCTCCATATAGAAGTTATATTATACAGTAGTGACATCACCGCTCTCCAGACATTTTATATTATACAGTAGTGACCTCACTGCTCTCCAGACATGTTATATTATACAGTAGTGACATCACCGCTCTCCAGACATGTTATAATATACAGTAGTGACCTCACTGCTCTCCAGACATGTTGTATTATACAGTAGTGACATCACCGCTCTCCATATAGAAGTTATATTATACAGTAGTGACATCACCGCTCTCCAGACATGTTATAATATACAGTAGTGACCTCACTGCTCTCCAGACATGTTGTATTATACAGTAGTGACATCACCGCTCTCCATATAGAAGTTATATTATACAGTAGTGACATCACCGCTCTCCAGACATGTTGTATTCTACAGTAGAGACCTCACTGCTCTCCAGATCTGCATGTGTCTAATAATAACTCTACTTTTATATTTGATTCAGGGTTTTTCCGCCTACGGCCTGCTGAACGGCAGCCCCCTGTGGTCGGACGTCATCACGCTGGGTCCTGTGCATGGTTGGGTCGCCATAGGTACAGGATCCTTCGAGTTTGCTCAGTTTGACAACTTTGTGGTCGAAGCCAGAGTCGCTGATACATAACAGGTCGCCTCCGTATATTGTGTTTCCGGATGATATGAAGGGGCCGGGGGTCTTCTGGATCAGATATTACTGTACTGTGGAAACGTCAATGTTTGTCTTTAAAAGCTCTGATTACGGGGGGGGGGGGGGGCTCTTTACATGATACACGCTGCCGCCTATTGACGTGGGAACCTCTAGGTGAGACCCCCCCCCCCCATCACTCACTATAGGAGCCCTGTACGCTAACAGGGAGACATCCTCTTATAACGATTCTCTAATGGCGGAGGCCATGACTGAGGTCCTGTCTGCTTTCTGATTGGGACGTGACTCCGGCCTTTCACAGGAGTCTATTCAAGCATTTGCAGAAAACCTCTTTAATCATTTAATGAAAAGTTCTGCAACTTTGTAATAGACTTTCACAAATGTCAAGATCTCTGCTTGCGGTCAGTGAATAAAGTTTTTACATCCAGAACAGTCCTGACCTAATACTTCTCACAGCTGAGGGTTTGTTACAATTGTATCTAGTCTAGGGCATCCTCTGTGAGCTAAAAATGCAGCAGCACAAATTTCTCTCCTTTTTGTTACAATGTATCAGTGCAGTTAAAATGTATCAGCTTGGACTCTAGGCAGTTTAGCAGGCACAGTAATACTTTGTAACAAATCCTCAACTGTGTGAGCATGATGGGTTTTCAGCCATGTAAATAAGGAAGTTTCTATTTTACTGACAGCAAGCAGAGATTTTGAAAATGGTAATGAATTGATACGCAAAGTCTGAGGAAGTTGCAGAAGTTTCCGTTGTAGATGGACGACGCTTCATTGAGACCAGACTGGGCTCGTCTTGTACATTTAATGACTATAAGTGCAGAAGTCTCCTTTATAGGTGAATATATTTATTTTTACATGATTAATGATGAAGTGTTCGGGAGATAATTCACTTACTAAGATTTCTAATCTTCATAACAAAATGTGGATCAAATAAAGGAAAAAAATAATTGAGGTTTTGTGTTGAGTTCATCATCGATCGGCCCCTTTCATATTTTAGGTACTGAATGCGTGGGGACGTGG
>NW_027462909.1:0-18992 GCF_050947455.1 Rhinoderma darwinii
ACACATGCTGTTAAAAGAAAAAAATCCGGCCTCCTCCTACCCCTTCAGCCGGCCATTCCATCTCCAGAATTGGTGCATTTTTTAGAAGTGTTATCACATCAAAAATTCCTATCTTGTAGGTGAAAGATAGGATAGTGCGTGATGGCCCAGAAAGTACGACGCTCTCGAACGCAATTGGTGTCCACATCTACCTAAATGTGATTCTCCATGATCCGACTGGGGCATAGCGCGCCACATTCCTCTTCATCCTATGGAGGCGCGTTCTTCTGGTACCAATATTAGTACACTATTCCTCTTTTTCCTACAACAAATTACCCATTCTTTGCCCACAATGTGAGAAAGAATTAGGGGTACAACGCCAATTCGAACTGAAACACATTCGCCGACTCAACTTGCGACAAACTTCTATATATTCTGGACTATCAGGCTGAGAAAAATGTATTTAACAACATGTATATAAGCCTTCAGGACATTCACACATGCTGTTAAAAGAAAAAAATCCGGCCTCCTCCTACCCCTTCAGCCGGCCATTCCATCTCCTGAATTGGTGCATTTTTTAGAATTGTTATCACACCAAAAATTCCTATCATGTAGGTGAAAGATAGGAAAGTGCCTGATGGCCCAGAAAGTACGACGCTCTCGAACGCAATTGGTGCCAATATCTACCTAAATGTGATTATCCATGATCCGACTGGGGCGTAGCGCGCCACATTCCTCTTCATCCTAGGGAGGCGCGTTATTCTGGTACCAATATTAGTACATTATTCCTCTTCTTCCTACAAGAAATTACCCATTCTTTGCCCACAATGTGGGAAAGAATTAGGGGCACAACGCCAATTCGAACTGAAACACATTCGCCGACTCAACTTGTGACAAACTTCTATAAATTCTGGACTATCAGGCTGAGAAAAATGTATTTAACAACATGTATATAAGCCTTCAGGACATTCACACATGCTGTTAAAAGAAAAAAATCCGGCCTCCTCCTACCCCTTCAGCCGGCCATTCCATCTCCAGAATTGGTGCATTTTTTAGAAGTGTTATCACATCAAAAATTCCTATCATGTAGATGAAAGATAGGATAGTGCCTGATGGCCCAGAAAGTACGACGCTCTCGAACGCAATTGGTGTCTATATCTACCTAAATGTGATTCTCCATGATCCGACTGGGGCGTAGCGCGCCCCATTCCTCTTCATCCTACGGAGGCGCGTTCTTCTGGTACCAATAGAGGTACACTATTCCTCTTCTTCCTACAACCAATTACCCATTCTTTGCCCACAATGTGAGAAAGAATTAGGGGCACAACGCCAATTCGAACTAAAACACATTCGCCGACTCAACGTGCAACAAACTTCTATATATTCTGGACTAACAGGCTGAGAAAAATTTATTTAACAACATGTATGTAAGCCTTCAGGACATTCACACATGCTGTTAAAAGAAAAAAATCCGGCCTCCTCCTACCCCTTCAGCCGGCCATTCCATCTCCAGAATTGGTGCATTTTTTAGAAGTGTTATCACACCAAAAATTCCTATCATGTAGGTGAAAGATAGGAAAGTGCCTGATGGCCCAGAAAGTACGACGCTCTCGAACGCAATTGGTGTCCATATCTACCTAAATGTGATTCTCCATGATCCGACTGGGGCGTAGCACGCCACATTCCTCTTCATCCTACGGAGGCGCGTTCTTCTGGTACCAATATTAGTACACTATTCCTCTTCTTCCTACAACAAATTACCCATTCTTTGCCCACAATGTGGGAAAGAATTAGGGGCACAACGCCAATTCGAACTGAAACACATTCGCCGACTCAACTTGTGACAAACTTCTATAAATTCTGGACTATCAGGCTGAGAAAAATGTATTTAACAACATGTATATAAGCCTTCAGGACATTCACACATGCTGTTAAAAGAAAAAAATCCGGCCTCCTCCTACCCCTTCAGCCGGCCATTCCATCTCCAGAATTGGTGCAGTTTTTAGAAGTGTTATCACACCAAAAATTCCTATCATGTAGGTGAAAGATAGGAAAGTGCCTGATGGCCCAGAAAGTACGACGCTCTCGAACGCAATTGGTGTCCACATCTACCTAAATGTGATTCTCCATGATCCGACTGGGGCATAGCGCGCCACATTCCTCTTCATCCTATGGAGGCGCGTTCTTCTGGTACCAATATTAGTACACTATTCCTCTTCTTCCTTCAACAAATTACACATTCTTTGCCCACAATGTGTGAAAGAATTAGGGGCACAACGCCAATTCGAACTGAAACACATTCGCCGACTCAACTTGCGACAAACTTCTATATATTCTGGACTATCAGGCTGAGAAAAATGTATTTAACAACATGTATATAAGCCTTCAGGACATTCAGACATGCTGTTAAAAGAAAAAAATCCGGCCTCCTCCTACCCCTTCAGCCGGCCATTCCATCTCCAAAATTGGTGCATTTTTTAGAAGTGTTATCACACCAAAAATTCCTATCATGTAGGTGAAAGATAGGAAAGTGCCTGATGGCCCAGAAAGTACGACGCTCTCGAACGCAATTGGTGCCCATATCTACCTAAATGTGATTCTCCATGATCCGACTGGGGCGTAGCGCGCCCCATTCCTCTTCATCCTACGGAGGCGCGTTCTTCTGGTACCAATAGAGGTACACTATTCCTCTTCTTCCTACAACAAATTACCCATTCTTTGCCCACAATGTGAGAAAGAATTAGGGGCACAACGCCAATTCGAACTAAAACACATTTGCCGACTCAACGTGCGACAAACTCCTATATATTCTGGACTATCAGGCTGAGAAAAATGTATTTAACAACATGTATGTAAGCCTTCAGGGCATTCACACATGCTGTTAAAAGAAAAAAATCCGGCCTCCTCCTACCCCTTCAGCCGGCCATTCCATCTCCAGAATTGGTGCATTTTTTAGAAGTGTTATCACACCAAAAATTCCTATCATGTAGGTGAAAGATAGGAAAGTGCCTGATGGCCCAGAAAGTACGACGCTCTCGAACGCAATTGGTGTCCATATCTACCTAAATGTGATTCTCCATGATCCGACTGGGGCGTAGCACGCCACATTCCTCTTCATCCTACGGAGGCGCGTTCTTCTGGTACCAATATTACTACACTATTCCTCTTCTTCCTACAACAAATTACCCATTCTTTGCCCACAATGTGGGAAAGAATTAGGGGCACAACGCCAACTCGAACTGAAACACATTCGCCGACTCAACTTGTGACAAACTTCTATAAATTCTGGACTATCAGGCTGAGAAAAATGTATTTAACAACATGTATATAAGCCTTCAGGACATTCACACATGCTGTTAAAAGAAAAAAATCCGGCCTCCTCCTACCCCTTCAGCCGGCCATTCCATCTCCAGAATTGGTGCATTTTTTAGAAGTGTTATCACACCAAAAATTCCTATCATGTAGGTGAAAGATAGGAAAGTGCCTGATGGCCCAGAAAGTACGACGCTCTCGAACGCAATTGGTGTCCATATCTACCTAAATGTGATTCTCCATGATCCGACTGGGGCGTAGCGCGCCACATTCCTCTTCATCCTACGGAGGCGCGTTCTTCTGGTACCAATATTAGTACACTATTCCTCTTCTTCCTACAACAAATTACCCATTCTTTGCCCACAATGTGGGAAAGAATTAGGGGCACAACGCCAATTCGAACTGAAACACATTCGCCGACTCAACTTGTGACAAACTTCTATAAATTCTGGACTATCAGGCTGAGAAAAATGTATTTAACAACATGTATATAAGCCTTCAGGACATTCAGACATGCTGTTAAAAGAAAAACATCCGGCCTCCTCCTACCCCTTCAGCCGGCCATTCCATCTCCAGAATTGGTGCATTTTTTAGAAGTGTTATCACACCAAAAATTTCTATCATGTAGGTGAAAGATAGGAAAGTGCCTGATGGCCCAGAAAGTACGACGCTCTCGAACGCAATTGGTGTCCATATCTACCTAAATGTGATTCTCCATGATCCGACTGGGGCGTAGCGCGCCACATTCCTCTTCATCCTACGGAGGCGCGTTCTTCTGGTACCAATATTAGTACACTATTCCTCTTCTTCCTACAACAAATTACCCATTCTTTGCCCACAATGTGAGAAAGAATTAGGGGCACAACGCCAATTCGAACTGAAACACATTCGCCGACTCAACTTGCGACAAACTTCTATATATTCTGGACTATCAGGCTGAGAAAAATGTATTTAACAACATGTATATAAGCCTTCAGGACATTCACACATGCTGTTAAAAGAAAAAAATCCGGCCTCCTCCTACCCCTTCAGCCGGCCATTCCATCTCCAGAATTGGTGCATTTTTTAGAAGTGTTATCACACCAAAAATTCCTATCATGTAGGTGAAAGATAGGAAAGTGCCTGATGGCCCAGAAAGTACGACGCTCTCGAACGCAATTGGCGTCCATATCTACCTAAATGTGATTCTCCATGATCCGACTGGGGCGTAGCGCGCCACATTCCTCTTCATCCTACGGAGGCGCGTTCTTCTGGTACCAATATTAGTACACTATTCCTCTTCTTCCTACAACAAATTACCCATTCTTTGCCCACAATGTGGGAAAGAATTAGGGGCACAACGCCAATTCGAACTGAAACACATTCGCCGACTCAACTTGTGACAAACTTCTATAAATTCTGGACTATCAGGCTGAGAAAAATGTATTTAACAACATGTATATAAGCCTTCAGGACATTCACACATGCTGTTAAAAGAAAAAATCCGGCCTCCTCCTACCCCTTCAGCCGGCCATTCCATCTCCAGAATTGGTGCATTTTTTAGAAGTGTTATCACACCAAAAATTTCTATCATGTAGGTGAAAGATAGGAAAGTGCCTGATGGCCCAGAAAGTACGACGCTCTCGAACGCAATTGGTGTCCATATCTACCTAAATGTGATTCTCCATGATCCGACTGGGGCGTAGCGCGCCACATTCCTCTTCATCCTACGGAGGCGCGTTCTTCTGGTACCAATATTAGTACACTATTCCTCTTCTTCCTGCAACAAATTACCCATTCTTTGCCCACAATGTGGGAAAGAATTAGGGGCACAACGCCAATTCGAACTGAAACACATTCGCCGACTCAACTTGTGACAAACTTCTATAAATTCTGGACTATCAGGCTGAGAAAAATGTATTTAACAACATGTATATAAGCCTTCAGGACATTCACACATGCTGTTAAAAGAAAAAAATCCGGCCTCCTCCTACCCCTTCAGCCGGCCATTCCATCTCCAGAATTGGTGCATTTTTTAGAAGTGTTATCACACCAAAAATTTCTATCATGTAGGTGAAAGATAGGAAAGTGCCTGATGGCCCAGAAAGTACGACGCTCTCGAACGCAATTGGTGTCCATATCTACCTAAATGTGATTCTCCATGATCCGACTGGGGCGTAGCGCGCCACATTCCTCTTCATCCTACGGAGGCGCGTTCTTCTGGTACCAATATTAGTACACTATTCCTCTTCTTCCTACAACAAATTACCCATTCTTTGCCCACAATGTGAGAAAGAATTAGGGGCACAACGCCAATTCGAACTGAAACACATTCGCCGACTCAACTTGCGACAAACTTCTATATATTCTGGACTATCAGGCTGAGAAAAATGTATTTAACAACATGTATATAAGCCTTCAGGACATTCACACATGCTGTTAAAAGAAAAAAATCCGGCCTCCTCCTACCCCTTCAGCCGGCCATTCCATCTCCAGAATTGGTGCATTTTTTAGAAGTGTTATCACACCAAAAATTCCTATCATGTAGGTGAAAGATAGGAAAGTGCCTGATGGCCCAGAAAGTACGACGCTCTCGAACGCAATTGGTGTCCATATCTACCTAAATGTGATTCTCCATGATCCGACTGGGGCGTAGCGCGCCACATTCCTCTTGATCCTACGGAGGCGCGTTCTTCTGGTACCAATATTAGTACACTATTCCTCTTCTTCCTACAACAAATTACCCATTCTTTGCCCACAATGTGGGAAAGAATTAGGGGCACAACGCCAATTCGAACTGAAACACATTCGCCGACTCAACTTGTGACAAACTTCTATAAATTCTGGACTATCAGGCTGAGAAAAATGTATTTAACAACATGTATATAAGCCTTCAGGACATTCACACATGCTGTTAAAAGAAAAAAAATCCGGCCTCCTCCTACCCCTTCAGCCGGCCATTCCATCTCCAGAATTGGTGCATTTTTTAGAAGTGTTATCACACCAAAAATTCCTATCATGTAGGTGAAAGATAGGAAAGTGCCTGATGGCCCAGAAAGTACGACGCTCTCGAACGCAATTGGTGTCCATATCTACCTAAATGTGATTCTCCATGATCCGACTGGGGCGTAGCGCGCCACATTCCTCTTCATCCTACGGAGGCGCGTTCTTCTGGTACCAATATTAGTACACTATTCCTCTTCTTCCTACAACAAATTACCCATTCTTTGCCCACAATGTGAGAAAGAATTAGGGGCACAACGCCAATTCGAACTGAAACACATTCGCCGACTCAACTTGCGACAAACTTCTATATATTCTGGACTATCAGGCTGAGAAAAATGTATTTAACATGTATATAAGCCTTCAGGACATTCACACATGCTGTTAAAAGAAAAAAATCCGGCCTCCTCCTACCCCTTCAGCCGGCCATTCCATCTCCAGAATTGGTGCATTTTTTAGAAGTGTTATCACACCAAAAATTCCTATCGTGTAGGTGAAAGATAGGAAAGTGCCTGATGGCCCAGAAAGTACGACGCTCTCGAACGCAAATGGTGTCCATATCTACCTAAATGTGATTCTCCATGATCCGACTGGGGCGTAGCGCGCCACATTCCTCTTCATCCTACGGAGGCGCGTTCTTCTGGTACCAATATTAGTACACTATTCCTCTTCTTCCTACAACAAATTACCCATTCTTTGCCCACAATGTGGGAAAGAATTAGGGGCACAACGCGAATTCGAACTGAAACACATTCGCCGACTCAACTTGTGACAAACTTCTATAAATTCTGGACTATCAGGCTGAGAAAAATGTATTTAACAACATGTATATAAGCCTTCAGGACATTCACACATGCTGTTAAAAGAAAAAAATCCGGCCTCCTCCTACCCCTTCAGCCGGCCATTCCATCTCCTGAATTGGTGCATTTTTTAGAAGTGTTATCACACCAAAAATTTCTATCATGTAGGTGAAAGATAGGAAAGTGCCTGATGGCCCAGAAAGTACGACGCTCTCGAACGCAATTGGTGTCCATATCTACCTAAATGTGATTCTCCATGATCCGACTGGGGCGTAGCGCGCCACATTCCTCTTCATCCTACGGAGGCGCGTTCTTCTGGTACCAATATTAGTACACTATTCCTCTTCTTCCTACAACAAATTACCCATTCTTTGCCCCCAATGTGAGAAAGAATTAGGGGCACAACGCCAATTCGAACTGAAACACATTCGCCGACTCAACTTGCGACAAACTTCTATATATTCTGGACTATCAGGCTGAGAAAAATGTATTTAACAACATGTATATAAGCCTTCAGGACATTCACACATGCTGTTAAAAGAAAAAAATCCGGCCTCCTCCTACCCCTTCAGCCGGCCATTCCATCTCCAGAATTGGTGCATTTTTTAGAAGTGTTATCACACCAAAAATTCCTATCATGTAGGTGAAAGATAGGAAAGTGCCTGATGGCCCAGAAAGTACGACGCTCTCGAACGCAATTGGTGTCCATATCTACCTAAATGTGATTCTCCATGATCCGACTGGGGCGTAGCGCGCCACATTCCTCTTCATCCTACGGAGGCGCGTTCTTCTGGTACCAATATTAGTACACTATTCCTCTTCTTCCTACAACAAATTACCAATTCTTTGCCCACAATGTGGGAAAGAATTAGGGGCACAACGCCAATTCGAACTGAAACACATACGCCGACTCAACTTGTGACAAACTTCTATAAATTCTGGACTATCAGGCTGAGAAAAATGTATTTAACAACATGTATATAAGCCTTCAGGACATTCACACATGCTGTTAAAAGAAAAAAATCCGGCCTCCTCCTACCCCTTCAGCCGGCCATTCCATCTCCAGAATTGGTGCATTTTTTAGAAGTGTTATCACACCAAAAATTCCTATCATGTAGGTGAAAGATAGGAAAGTGCCTGATGGCCCAGAAAGTACGACGCTCTCGAACGCAATTGGTGTCCACATCTACCTAAATGTGATTCTCCATGATCCGACTGGGGCGTAGCGCGCCCCATTCCTCTTCATCCTACGGAGGCGCGTTCTTCTGGTACCAATAGAGGTACACTATTCCTCTTCTTCCTACAACAAATTACCCATTCTTTGCCCACAATGTGAGAAAGAATTAGGGGCACAACGCCAATTCGAACTAAAACACATTCGCCGACTCAACGTGCGACAAACTTCTATATATTCTGGACTAATAGGCTGAGAAAAATGTATTTAACAACATGTATGTAAGCCTTCAGGACATTCACACATGCTGTTAAAAGAAAAAAATCCGGCTTCCTCCTACCCCTTCAGCCGGCCATTCCATCTCCAGAATTGGTGCATTTTTTAGAAGTGTTATCACACCAAAAATTCCTATCATGTAGGTGAAAGATAGGAAAGTGCCTGATGGCCCAGAAAGTACGACGCTCTCGAACGCAATTGGTGTCCATATCTACCTAAATGTGATTCTCCATGATCCGACTGGGGCGTAGCGCGCCACATTCCTCTTCATCCTACGGAGGCGCGTTCTTCTGGTACCAATATTAGTACACTATTCCTCTTCTTCCTACAACAAATTACCCATTCTTTGCCCACAATGTGAGAAAGAATTAGGGGCACAACGCCAATTCGAACTGAAACACATTCGCCGACTCAACTTGCGACAAACTTCTATATATTCTGGACTATCAGGCTGAGAAAAATGTATTTAACAACATGTATGTAAGCCTTCAGGGCATTCACACATGCTGTTAAAAGAAAAAAATCCGGCCTCCTCCTACCCCTTCAGCCGGCCATTCCATCTCCAGAATTGGTGCATTTTTTAGAAGTGTTATCACACCAAAAATTCCTATCATGTAGGTGAAAGATAGGAAAGTGCCTGATGGCCCAGAAAGTACGACGCTCTCGAACGCAATTGGTGTCCATATCTACCTAAATGTGATTCTCCATGATCCGACTGGGGCGTAGCACGCCACATTCCTCTTCATCCTACGGAGGCGCGTTCTTCTGGTACCAATATTACTACACTATTCCTCTTCTTCCTACAACAAATTACCCATTCTTTGCCCACAATGTGGGAAAGAATTAGGGGCACAACGCCAATTCGAACTGAAACACATTCGCCGACTCAACTTGTGACAAACTTCTATAAATTCTGGACTATCAGGCTGAGAAAAATGTATTTAACAACATGTATATAAGCCTTCAGGACATTCACACATGCTGTTAAAAGAAAAAAATCCGGCCTCCTCCTACCCCTTCAGCCGGCCATTCCATCTCCAGAATTGGTGCATTTTTTAGAAGTGTTATCACACCAAAAATTCCTATCATGTAGGTGAAAGATAGGAAAGTGCCTGATGGCCCAGAAAGTACGACGCTCTCGAACGCAATTGGTGTCCATATCTACCTAAATGTGATTCTCCATGATCCGACTGGGGCGTAGCGCGCCACATTCCTCTTCATCCTACGGAGGCGCGTTCTTCTGGTACCAATATTAGTACACTATTCCTCTTCTTCCTACAACAAATTACCCATTCTTTGCCCACAATGTGGGAAAGAATTAGGGGCACAACGCCAATTCGAACTGAAACACATTCGCCGACTCAACTTGTGACAAACTTCTATAAATTCTGGACTATCAGGCTGAGAAAAATGTATTTAACAACATGTATATAAGCCTTCAGGACATTCAGACATGCTGTTAAAAGAAAAAATCCGGCCTCCTCCTACCCCTTCAGCCGGCCATTCCATCTCCAGAATTGGTGCATTTTTTAGAAGTGTTATCACACCAAAAATTTCTATCATGTAGGTGAAAGATAGGAAAGTGCCTGATGGCCCAGAAAGTACGACGCTCTCGAACGCAATTGGTGTCCATATCTACCTAAATGTGATTCTCCATGATCCGACTGGGGCGTAGCGCGCCACATTCCTCTTCATCCTACGGAGGCGCGTTCTTCTGGTACCAATATTAGTACACTATTCCTCTTCTTCCTACAACAAATTACCCATTCTTTGCCCACAATGTGGGAAAGAATTAGGGGCACAACGCCAATTTGAACTGAAACACATTCGCCGACTCAACTTGTGACAAACTTCTATAAATTCTGGACTATCAGGCTGAGAAAAATGTATTTAACAACATGTATATAAGCCTTCAGGACATTCACACATGCTGTTAAAAGAAAAAAATCCGGCCTCCTCCTACCCCTTCAGCCGGCCATTCCATCTCCAGAATTGGTGCATTTTTTAGAAGTGTTATCACACCAAAAATTTCTATCATGTAGGTGAAAGATAGGAAAGTGCCTGATGGCCCAGAAAGTACGACGCTCTCGAACGCAATTGGTGTCCATATCTACCTAAATGTGATTCTCCATGATCCGACTGGGGCGTAGCGCGCCACATTCCTCTTCATCCTACGGAGGCGCGTTCTTCTGGTACCAATATTAGTACACTATTCCTCTTCTTCCTACAACAAATTACCCATTCTTTGCCCACAATGTGAGAAAGAATTAGGGGCACAACGCCAATTCGAACTGAAACACATTCGCCGACTCAACTTGCGACAAACTTCTATATATTCTGGACTATCAGGCTGAGAAAAATGTATTTAACAACATGTATATAAGCCTTCAGGACATTCACACATGCTGTTAAAAGAAAAAAATCCGGCCTCCTCCTACCCCTTCAGCCGGCCATTCCATCTCCAGAATTGGTGCATTTTTTAGAAGTGTTATCACACCAAAAATTCCTATCATGTAGGTGAAAGATAGGAAAGTGCCTGATGGCCCAGAAAGTACGACGCTCTCGAACGCAATTGGTGTCCATATCTACCTAAATGTGATTCTCCATGATCCGACTGGGGCGTAGCGCGCCACATTCCTCTTGATCCTACGGAGGCGCGTTCTTCTGGTACCAATATTAGTACACTATTCCTCTTCTTCCTACAACAAATTACCCATTCTTTGCCCACAATGTGGGAAAGAATTAGGGGCACAACGCCAATTCGAACTGAAACACATTCGCCGACTCAACTTGTGACAAACTTCTATAAATTCTGGACTATCAGGCTGAGAAAAATGTATTTAACAACATGTATATAAGCCTTCAGGACATTCACACATGCTGTTAAAAGAAAAAAAATCCGGCCTCCTCCTACCCCTTCAGCCGGCCATTCCATCTCCAGAATTGGTGCATTTTTTAGAAATGTTATCACACCAAAAATTCCTATCATGTAGGTGAAAGATAGGAAAGTGCCTGATGGCCCAGAAAGTACGACGCTCTCGAACGCAATTGGTGTCCATATCTACCTAAATGTGATTCTCCATGATCCGACTGGGGCGTAGCGCGCCACATTCCTCTTCATCCTACGGAGGCGCGTTCTTCTGGTACCAATATTAGTACACTATTCCTCTTCTTCCTACAACAAATTACCCATTCTTTGCCCACAATGTGAGAAAGAATTAGGGGCACAACGCCAATTCGAACTGAAACACATTCGCCGACTCAACTTGCGACAAACTTCTATATATTCTGGACTATCAGGCTGAGAAAAATGTATTTAACATGTATATAAGCCTTCAGGACATTCACACATGCTGTTAAAAGAAAAAAATCCGGCCTCCTCCTACCCCTTCAGCCGGCCATTCCATCTCCAGAATTGGTGCATTTTTTAGAAGTGTTATCACACCAAAAATTCCTATCATGTAGGTGAAAGATAGGAAAGTGCCTGATGGCCCAGAAAGTACGACGCTCTCGAACGCAAATGGTGTCCATATCTACCTAAATGTGATTCTCCATGATCCGACTGGGGCGTAGCGCGCCACATTCCTCTTCATCCTACGGAGGCGCGTTCTTCTGGTACCAATATTAGTACACTATTCCTCTTCTTCCTACAACAAATTACCCATTCTTTGCCCACAATGTGGGAAAGAATTAGGGGCACAACGCGAATTCGAACTGAAACACATTCGCCGACTCAACTTGTGACAAACTTCTATAAATTCTGGACTATCAGGCTGAGAAAAATGTATTTAACAACATGTATATAAGCCTTCAGGACATTCACACATGCTGTTAAAAGAAAAAAATCCGGCCTCCTCCTACCCCTTCAGCCGGCCATTCCATCTCCTGAATTGGTGCATTTTTTAGAAGTGTTATCACACCAAAAATTTCTATCATGTAGGTGAAAGATAGGAAAGTGCCTGATGGCCCAGAAAGTACGACGCTCTCGAACGCAATTGGTGTCCATATCTACCTAAATGTGATTCTCCATGATCCGACTGGGGCGTAGCGCGCCACATTCCTCTTCATCCTACGGAGGCGCGTTCTTCTGGTACCAATATTAGTACACTATTCCTCTTCTTCCTACAACAAATTACCCATTCTTTGCCCACAATGTGGGAAAGAATTAGGGGCACAACGCCAATTTGAACTGAAACACATTCGCCGACTCAACTTGTGACAAACTTCTATAAATTCTGGACTATCAGGCTGAGAAAAATGTATTTAACAACATGTATATAAGCCTTCAGGACATTCACACATGCTGTTAAAAGAAAAAAATCCGGCCTCCTCCTACCCCTTCAGCCGGCCATTCCATCTCCAGAATTGGTGCATTTTTTAGAAGTGTTATCACACCAAAAATTTCTATCATGTAGGTGAAAGATAGGAAAGTGCCTGATGGCCCAGAAAGTACGACGCTCTCGAACGCAATTGGTGTCCATATCTACCTAAATGTGATTCTCCATGATCCGACTGGGGCGTAGCGCGCCACATTCCTCTTCATCCTACGGAGGCGCGTTCTTCTGGTACCAATATTAGTACACTATTCCTCTTCTTCCTACAACAAATTACCCATTCTTTGCCCACAATGTGAGAAAGAATTAGGGGCACAACGCCAATTCGAACTGAAACACATTCGCCGACTCAACTTGCGACAAACTTCTATATATTCTGGACTATCAGGCTGAGAAAAATGTATTTAACAACATGTATATAAGCCTTCAGGACATTCACACATGCTGTTAAAAGAAAAAAATCCGGCCTCCTCCTACCCCTTCAGCCGGCCATTCCATCTCCAGAATTGGTGCATTTTTTAGAAGTGTTATCACACCAAAAATTCCTATCATGTAGGTGAAAGATAGGAAAGTGCCTGATGGCCCAGAAAGTACGACGCTCTCGAACGCAATTGGTGTCCATATCTACCTAAATGTGATTCTCCATGATCCGACTGGGGCGTAGCGCGCCACATTCCTCTTGATCCTACGGAGGCGCGTTCTTCTGGTACCAATATTAGTACACTATTCCTCTTCTTCCTACAACAAATTACCCATTCTTTGCCCACAATGTGGGAAAGAATTAGGGGCACAACGCCAATTCGAACTGAAACACATTCGCCGACTCAACTTGTGACAAACTTCTATAAATTCTGGACTATCAGGCTGAGAAAAATGTATTTAACAACATGTATATAAGCCTTCAGGACATTCACACATGCTGTTAAAAGAAAAAAATCCGGCCTCCTCCTACCCCTTCAGCCGGCCATTCCATCTCCTGAATTGGTGCATTTTTTAGAAGTGTTATCACACCAAAAATTTCTATCATGTAGGTGAAAGATAGGAAAGTGCCTGATGGCCCAGAAAGTACGACGCTCTCGAACGCAATTGGTGTCCATATCTACCTAAATGTGATTCTCCATGATCCGACTGGGGCGTAGCGCGCCACATTCCTCTTCATCCTACGGAGGCGCGTTCTTCTGGTACCAATATTAGTACACTATTCCTCTTCTTCCTACAACAAATTACCCATTCTTTGCCCACAATGTGGGAAAGAATTAGGGGCACAACGCCAATTTGAACTGAAACACATTCGCCGACTCAACTTGTGACAAACTTCTATAAATTCTGGACTATCAGGCTGAGAAAAATGTATTTAACAACATGTATATAAGCCTTCAGGACATTCACACATGCTGTTAAAAGAAAAAAATCCGGCCTCCTCCTACCCCTTCAGCCGGCCATTCCATCTCCAGAATTGGTGCATTTTTTAGAAGTGTTATCACACCAAAAATTTCTATCATGTAGGTGAAAGATAGGAAAGTGCCTGATGGCCCAGAAAGTACGACGCTCTCGAACGCAATTGGTGTCCATATCTACCTAAATGTGATTCTCCATGATCCGACTGGGGCGTAGCGCGCCACATTCCTCTTCATCCTACGGAGGCGCGTTCTTCTGGTACCAATATTAGTACACTATTCCTCTTCTTCCTACAACAAATTACCCATTCTTTGCCCACAATGTGAGAAAGAATTAGGGGCACAACGCCAATTCGAACTGAAACACATTCGCCGACTCAACTTGCGACAAACTTCTATATATTCTGGACTATCAGGCTGAGAAAAATGTATTTAACAACATGTATATAAGCCTTCAGGACATTCACACATGCTGTTAAAAGAAAAAAATCCGGCCTCCTCCTACCCCTTCAGCCGGCCATTCCATCTCCAGAATTGGTGCATTTTTTAGAAGTGTTATCACACCAAAAATTCCTATCATGTAGGTGAAAGATAGGAAAGTGCCTGATGGCCCAGAAAGTACGACGCTCTCGAACGCAATTGGTGTCCATATCTACCTAAATGTGATTCTCCATGATCCGACTGGGGCGTAGCGCGCCACATTCCTCTTGATCCTACGGAGGCGCGTTCTTCTGGTACCAATATTAGTACACTATTCCTCTTCTTCCTACAACAAATTACCCATTCTTTGCCCACAATGTGGGAAAGAATTAGGGGCACAACGCCAATTCGAACTGAAACACATTCGCCGACTCAACTTGTGACAAACTTCTATAAATTCTGGACTATCAGGCTGAGAAAAATGTATTTAACAACATGTATATAAGCCTTCAGGACATTCACACATGCTGTTAAAAGAAAAAAAATCCGGCCTCCTCCTACCCCTTCAGCCGGCCATTCCATCTCCAGAATTGGTGCATTTTTTAGAAGTGTTATCACACCAAAAATTCCTATCATGTAGGTGAAAGATAGGAAAGTGCCTGATGGCCCAGAAAGTACGACGCTCTCGAACGCAATTGGTGTCCATATCTACCTAAATGTGATTCTCCATGATCCGACTGGGGCGTAGCGCGCCACATTCCTCTTCATCCTACGGAGGCGCGTTCTTCTGGTACCAATATTAGTACACTATTCCTCTTCTTCCTACAACAAATTACCCATTCTTTGCCCACAATGTGAGAAAGAATTAGGGGCACAACGCCAATTCGAACTGAAACACATTCGCCGACTCAACTTGCGACAAACTTCTATATATTCTGGACTATCAGGCTGAGAAAAATGTATTTAACATGTATATAAGCCTTCAGGACATTCACACATGCTGTTAAAAGAAAAAAATCCGGCCTCCTCCTACCCCTTCAGCCGGCCATTCCATCTCCAGAATTGGTGCATTTTTTAGAAGTGTTATCACACCAAAAATTCCTATCATGTAGGTGAAAGATAGGAAAGTGCCTGATGGCCCAGAAAGTACGACGCTCTCGAACGCAAATGGTGTCCATATCTACCTAAATGTGATTCTCCATGATCCGACTGGGGCGTAGCGCGCCACATTCCTCTTCATCCTACGGAGGCGCGTTCTTCTGGTACCAATATTAGTACACTATTCCTCTTCTTCCTACAACAAATTACCCATTCTTTGCCCACAATGTGGGAAAGAATTAGGGGCACAACGCGAATTCGAACTGAAACACATTCGCCGACTCAACTTGTGACAAACTTCTATAAATTCTGGACTATCAGGCTGAGAAAAATGTATTTAACAACATGTATATAAGCCTTCAGGACATTCACACATGCTGTTAAAAGAAAAAAATCCGGCCTCCTCCTACCCCTTCAGCCGGCCATTCCATCTCCTGAATTGGTGCATTTTTTAGAAGTGTTATCACACCAAAAATTTCTATCATGTAGGTGAAAGATAGGAAAGTGCCTGATGGCCCAGAAAGTACGACGCTCTCGAACGCAATTGGTGTCCATATCTACCTAAATGTGATTCTCCATGATCCGACTGGGGCGTAGCGCGCCACATTCCTCTTCATCCTACGGAGGCGCGTTCTTCTGGTACCAATATTAGTACACTATTCCTCTTCTTCCTACAACAAATTACCCATTCTTTGCCCCCAATGTGAGAAAGAATTAGGGGCACAACGCCAATTCGAACTGAAACACATTCGCCGACTCAACTTGCGACAAACTTCTATATATTCTGGACTATCAGGCTGAGAAAAATGTATTTAACAACATGTATATAAGCCTTCAGGACATTCACACATGCTGTTAAAAGAAAAAAATCCGGCCTCCTCCTACCCCTTCAGCCGGCCATTCCATCTCCAGAATTGGTGCATTTTTTAGAAGTGTTATCACACCAAAAATTCCTATCATGTAGGTGAAAGATAGGAAAGTGCCTGATGGCCCAGAAAGTACGACGCTCTCGAACGCAATTGGTGTCCATATCTACCTAAATGTGATTCTCCATGATCCGACTGGGGCGTAGCGCGCCACATTCCTCTTCATCCTACGGAGGCGCGTTCTTCTGGTACCAATATTAGTACACTATTCCTCTTCTTCCTACAACAAATTACCAATTCTTTGCCCACAATGTGGGAAAGAATTAGGGGCACAACGCCAATTCGAACTGAAACACATTCGCCGACTCAACTTTCGACAAACTTCTATAAATTCTGGACTATCAGGCTGAGAAAAATGTATTTAACAACATGTATATAAGCCTTCAGGACATTCACACATGCTGTTAAAAGAAAAAAATCCGGCCTCCTCCTACCCCTTCAGCCGGCCATTCCATCTCCAGAATTGGTGCAGTTTTTAGAAGTGTTATCACACCAAAAATTCCTATCATGTAGGTGAAAGATAGGAAAGTGCCTGATGGCCCAGAAAGTACGACGCTCTCGAACGCAATTGGTGTCCACATCTACCTAAATCTGATTCTCCATGATCCGACTGGGGCATAGCGCGCCACATTCCTCTTCATCCTATGGAGGCGCGTTCTTCTGGTACCAATATTAGTACACTATTCCTCTTTTTCCTACAACAAATTACCCATTCTTTGCCCACAATGTGAGAAAGAATTAGGGGTACAACGCCAATTCGAACTGAAACACATTCGCCGACTCAACTTGCGACAAACTTCTATATATTCTGGACTATCAGGCTGAGAAAAATGTATTTAACAACATGTATATAAGCCTTCAGGACATTCACACATGCTGTTAAAAGAAAAAAATCCGGCCTCCTCCTACCCCTTCAGCCGGCCATTCCATCTCCAGAATTGGTGCATTTTTTAGAATTGTTATCACACCAAAAATTCCTATCATGTAGGTGAAAGATAGGAAAGTGCCTGATGGCCCAGAAAGTACGACGCTCTCGAACGCAATTGGTGCCAATATCTACCTAAATGTGATTATCCATGATCCGACTGGGGCGTAGCGCGCCACATTCCTCTTCATCCTAGGGAGGCGCGTTCTTCTGGTACCAATATTAGTACACTATTCCTCTTCTTCCTACAAGAAATTACCCATTCTTTGCCCACAATGTGGGAAAGAATTAGGGGCACAACGCCAATTCGAACTGAAACACATTCGCCGACTCAACTTGTGACAAACTTCTATAAATTCTGGACTATCAGGCTGAGAAAAATGTATTTAACAACATGTATATAAGCCTTCAGGACATTCACACATGCTGTTAAAAGAAAAAAATCCGGCCTCCTCCTACCCCTTCAGCCGGCCATTCCATCTCCAGAATTGGTGCATTTTTTAGAAGTGTTATCACATCAAAAATTCCTATCATGTAGATGAAAGATAGGATAGTGCCTGATGGCCCAGAAAGTACGACGCTCTCGAACGCAATTGGTGTCTATATCTACCTAAATGTGATTCTCCATGATCCGACTGGAGCGTAGCGCGCCCCATTCCTCTTCATCCTACGGAGGCGCGTTCTTCTGGTACCAATAGAGGTACACTATTCCTCTTCTTCCTACAACCAATTACCCATTCTTTGCCCACAATGTGAGAAAGAATTAGGGGCACAACGCCAATTCGAACTAAAACACATTCGCCGACTCAACTTGCAACAAACTTCTATATATTCTGGACTAACAGGCTGAGAAAAATTTATTTAACAACATGTATGTAAGCCTTCAGGACATTCACACATGCTGTTAAAAGAAAAAAATCCGGCCTCCTCCTACCCATTCAGCCGGCCATTCCATCTCCAGAATTGGTGCATTTTTTAGAAGTGTTATCACACCAAAAATTCCTATCATGTAGGTGAAAGATAGGAAAGTGCCTGATGGCCCAGAAAGTACGACGCTCTCGAACGCAATTGGTGTCCATATCTACCTAAATGTGATTCTCCATGATCCGACTGGGGCGTAGCGCGCCACATTCCTCTTCATCCTACGGAGGCGCGTTCTTCTGGTACCAATATTAGTATACTATTCCTCTTCTTCCTACAAGAAATTACCCATTCTTTGCCCACAATGTGTGAGAGAATTAGGGGCACGACGCCAATTCGAACTAAAACACATTTGCCGACTCAATGTGCGACAATCTTCTATATATTCTGGACTATTAGGCTGAGAAAAATGTATTTAACAACATGTATGTAAGCCTTTCGGGAATTC
>NW_027462910.1:0-18988 GCF_050947455.1 Rhinoderma darwinii
TATGCCTGTGTACTATCAGTATATAGATATATGCCTGTGTACTATCAGTATATAGATATATGCCTGTGTACTATCAGTATATATACTATACTATACTATATACTATCAGTATATAGATATATGCCTGTGTACTATCAGTATATAGATATACTCCTGTGTGCTATCAGTGTATAGATATATGCCTGTGTACTATCAGTATATAGATATATGCCTGTGTACTATCAGTATATAGATATCTGCCTGTGTACTATCAGTATATAGATATATGCCTGTGTACTATCAGTGTATAGATATATGCCTGTGTGCTATCAGTATATAGATATATGCCTGTGTACTATCAGTATATAGATATATGCCTGTGTACTATCAGTATATAGATATATGCCTGTGTGCTATCAGTGTATAGATGTATGCCTGTGTACTATCAGTATATAGATATATGTCTGTGTACTATCAGTATATAGATATATGCCTGTGTACTATCAATATATAGATATATGCCTGTGTGCTATCAGTATATAGATATGTGCCTGTGTGCTATCTGTATATAGATATGTGCCTGTGTACTATCAGTATATAGATATATGCCTGTGTACTATCAGTATATAGATATATGCCTGTGTGCTATCAGTATATAGATATATGCCTGTGTGCTATCAGTATATAGATATATGCCTGTGTACTATCAGTATATAGATATATGCCTGTGTACTATCAGTATATAGATATGTGCCTGTGTACTATCAGTATATAGATGTATGCCTGTGTACTATCAGTATATAGATGTATGCCTGTGTGCTATCAGTATATAGATGTATGCCTGTGTACTATCAGTATATAGATATATGCCTGTGTGCTATCAGTATAAAGATATATGCCTGTGTACTATCAGTATATAGATATATGCCTGTGTACTATCAGTATATAGATGTATGCCTGTGTACTATCAGTATATTGATATATGCCTGTGTACTATCCGTATATAGATATATGCCTGTGTGCTATCAGTATATAGATATATGCCTGTGTACTATCAGTATATAGATATATGCCTCTGTACTATCAGTGTATAGATATATGCCTGTGTACTATCAGTATATAGATATATGCCTGTGTGCTATCAGTATATAGATATATGCCTGTGTACTATCAGTATATATATGCCTGTGTACTATCAGTATATAGATATATGCCTGTGTGCTATCAGTATATAGATATATGCCTGTGTGCTATCAGTATATAGATATATGCCTGTGTGCTATCAGTATATAGATATATGCCTGTGTACTATCAGTATATAGATATATGCCTGTGTGCTATCAGTATATAGATATATGCCTGTTTGCTATCAGTATAAAGATATATGCCTCTGTACTATCAGTATATAGATATATGCCTGTGTACTATCAGTGTATAGATGTATGCCTGTGTACTATCAGTATATAGATATATGTCTGTGTACTATCAGTATATAGATATATGCCTGTGTACTATCAGTATATAGATATATGCCTGTGTGCTATCAGTATATAGATATATGCCTGTGTACTATCAGTATATAGATATATGCCTGTGTACTATCAGTATATAGATATATGCCTGTGTACTATCAGTATATAGATATATGCCTGTGTACTATCAGTATATAGATATATGCCTGTGTACTATCAGTATATAGCTATACTCCTGTGTGCTATCAGTGTATAGATATATGCCTGTGTACTATCAGTATATAGATATATGCCTGTGTACTATCAGTATATAGATATATGCCTGTGTACTATCAGTATATAGATATATGCCTGTGTACTATCAGTATATAGATATATGCCTGTATACTATCAGTATATAGATATATGCCTGTGTACTATGAGTATATAGATATATGCCTGTGTACTATCAGTATATAGATATATGCCTGTGTACTATCAGTATATAGATATGTGCCTGTTTACTATCAGTATATAGATATATGCCTGTGTACTATCAGTATATAGATATATGCCTGTGTACTATCAGTATATAGATATATGCCTGTGTACTATCAGCATATAGATATATGCCTGTGTACTATCAGTATATAGATATATGCCTGTGTACTATCAGTATATAGATATATGCCTGTGTACTATCAGTATATATACTATACTATACTATATACTATCAGTATATAGATATATGCCTGTGTACTATCAGTATATAGATATACTCCTGTGTGCTATCAGTGTATAGATATATGCCTGTGTACTATCAGTATATAGATATATGCCTGTGTACTATCAGTATATAGATATCTGCCTGTGTACTATCAGTATATAGATATATGCCTGTGTACTATCAGTGTATACATATATGCCTGTGTGCTATCAGTATATAGATATATGCCTGTGTACTATCAGTATATAGATATATGCCTGTGTACTATCAGTATATAGATATATGCCTGTGTGCTATCAGTGTATAGATGTATGCCTGTGTACTATCAGTATATAGATATATGTCTGTGTACTATCAGTATATAGATATATGCCTGTGTACTATCAGTATATAGATATATGCCTGTGTACTATCAGTATATAGATATATGTCTGTGTGCTATCAGTATATAGATATATGCATGTGTACTATCAGTATATAGATATATGCCTGTGTACTATCAGTATATAGATATATGCCTGTGTACTATCAGTATATAGATATATGTCTGTGTGCTATCAGTGTATAGATATATGCCTGTGTACTATCAGTGTATAGATATATGCCTGTGTACTATCAGTATATAGATATATGCCTGTGTGCTATCAGTATATAGATATATGCCTGTGTGCTATCAGTATATAGATATATGCCTGTGTACTATCAGTATATAGATATATGCCTGTGTACTATCAGTATATAGATATATGCCTGTGTACTATCAGTATATAGATATATGCCTGTGTACTATCAGTATATAGATATATGCCTGTGTGCTATCAGTATATAGATATATGCCTCTGTACTATCAGTATATAGATATATGCCTGTGTACTATCAGTATATAGATATATGCCTGTGTACTATCAGTATATAGATATATGCCTGTGTACTATCAGTGTATAGATATATGCCTGTGTACTATCAGTATATAGATATATGTCTGTGTACTATCAGTATATAGATATATGCCTGTGTGCTATCAGTATATAGATATATGCCTGTGTACTATCAGTATATAGATATATGCCTGTGTGCTATCAGTGTATAGATGTATGCCTGTGTACTATCAGTATATAGATATATGTCTGTGTACTATCAGTATATAGATATATGCCTGTGTACTATCAGTGTATAGATGTATGCCTGTGTACTATCAGTATATAGATATATGCCTGTGTACTATCAGTATATAGATATATGCCTGTGTACTATCAGTATATAGATATATGCCTGTGTACTATCAGTATATAGATATATGTCTGTGTGCTATCAGTGTATAGATATATGCCTGTGTACTATCAGTGTATAGATATATGCCTGTGTACTATCAGTATATAGATATATGCCTGTGTACTATCAGTATATAGATATATGCCTGTGTGCTATCAGTATATAGATATATGCCTGTGTACTATCAGTATATAGATATATGCCTGTGTGCTATCAGTATATAGATATATGCCTGTGTGCTATCAGTATATAGATATATGCCTGTGTGCTATCAGTATATAGATATATGCCTGTGTACTATCAGTGTATAGATATATCCCGGTGTACTATCAGTATATAGATATATGCCTGTGTACTATCAGTATATAGATATATGCCTCTGTACTATCAGTATATAGATATATGCCCGTGTACTATCAGTATATAGATATATGCCCGTGTACTATCAGTATATAGATATATGCCTGTGTACTATCAGTATATAGATATATGCCTCTGTGCTATCAGTATATAGATATATGCCAGGGTACTATCAGTATATAGATATATGCCTGTGTACTATCAGTATATAGATATATGCCTGTGTACTATCAGTTTATAGATATATGCCTGTGTACTATCAGTTTATAGATATATGCCTGTGTACTATCAGTATATAGATATATGCCTGTGTACTATCAGTATATAGATATATGCCTGTGTACTATCAGTATATAGATATATGCCTGTATACTATCAGTGTATAGATATATGCCTGTGTATTATCAGTATATAGATATATGCCTGTGTACTATCAGTATATAGATATATGCCTGTGTGCTATCAGTATATAGATAAATGCCTGTGTACTATCAGTATATAGATATATGCCTGTGTACTATCAGTATATAGATATATGCCTGTGTGCTATCAGTATATAGATATATGCCTGTGTACTATCAGTATATAGATATATGCCTGTGTGCTATCAGTATATAGATATATGCCTGTGTACTATCAGTATATAGATATATGCCTGTGTACTATCAATATATAGATATATGCCTGTGTGCTATCAGTATATAGATATGTGCCTGTGTGCTATCTGTATATAGATATGTGCCTGTGTACTATCAGTATATAGATATATGCCTGTGTACTATCAGTATATAGATATATGCCTGTGTGCTATCAGTATATAGATATATGCCTGTGTGCTATCAGTATATAGATATATGCCTGTGTACTATCAGTATATAGATATATGCCTGTGTACTATCAGTATATAGATATATGCCTGTGTACTATCAGTATATAGATGTATGCCTGTGTGCTATCAGTATATAGATGTATGCCTGTGTGCTATCAGTATATAGATATATGCCTGTGTGCTATCAGTATATAGATATGTGCCTGTGTGCTATCTGTATATAGATATGTGCCTGTGTACTATCAGTATATAGATATATGCCTGTGTACTATCAGTATATAGATATATGCCTGTGTGCTATCAGTATATAGATATATGCCTGTGTGCTATCAGTATATAGATATATGCCTGTGTACTATCAGTATATAGATATATGCCTGTGTACTATCAGTATATAGATGTATGCCTGTGTACTATCAGTATATAGATGTATGCCTGTGTGCTATCAGTATATAGATGTATGCCTGTGTGCTATCAGTATATAGATATATGCCTGTGTGCTATCAGTATATAGATATATGCCTGTGTGCTATCAGTATATAGATATATGCCTGTGTACTATCAGTATATAGATATATGCCTGTGTACTATGAGTATATAGATATATGCCTGTGTACTATCAGTATATAGATATATGCCTGTGTACTATCAGTATATAGATATGTGCCTGTGTACTATCAGTATATAGATATATGCCTGTGTACTATCAGTATATAGATATATGCCTGTGTACTATCAGTATATAGATATATGCCTGTGTACTATCAGTATATAGATATATGCCTGTGTACTATCAGTATATAGATATATGCCTGTGTACTATCAGTATATAGATATATGCCTGTGTACTATCAGTATATATACTATACTATACTATATACTATCAGTATATAGATATATGCCTGTGTACTATCAGTATATAGATATACTCCTGTGTGCTATCAGTGTATAGATATATGCCTGTGTACTATCAGTATATAGATATATGCCTGTGTACTATCAGTATATAGATATCTGCCTGTGTACTATCAGTATATAGATATATGCCTGTGTACTATCAGTGTATAGATATATGCCTGTGTGCTATCAGTATATAGATATATGCCTGTGTACTATCAGTATATAGATATATGCCTGTGTACTATCAGTATATAGATATATGCCTGTGTGCTATCAGTGTATAGATGTATGCCTGTGTACTATCAGTATATAGATATATGTCTGTGTACTATCAGTATATAGATATATGCCTGTGTACTATCAATATATAGATATATGCCTGTGTGCTATCAGTATATAGATATGTGCCTGTGTGCTATCTGTATATAGATATGTGCCTGTGTACTATCAGTATATAGATATATGCCTGTGTACTATCAGTATATAGATATATGCCTGTGTGCTATCAGTATATAGATATATGCCTGTGTGCTATCAGTATATAGATATATGCCTGTGTGCTATCAGTATATAGATATATGCCTGTGTACTATCAGTATATAGATATGTGCCTGTGTACTATCAGTATATAGATGTATGCCTGTGTACTATCAGTATATAGATGTATGCCTGTGTGCTATCAGTATATAGATGTATGCCTGTGTACTATCAGTATATAGATATATGCCTGTGTGCTATCAGTATAAAGATATATGCCTGTGTACTATCAGTATATAGATATATGCCTGTGTACTATCAGTATATAGATGTATGCCTGTGTACTATCAGTATATTGATATATGCCTGTGTACTATCCGTATATAGATATATGCCTGTGTGCTATCAGTATATAGATATATGCCTGTGTACTATCAGTATATAGATATATGCCTCTGTACTATCAGTGTATAGATATATGCCTGTGTACTATCAGTATATAGATATATGCCTGTGTGCTATCAGTATATAGATATATGCCTGTGTGCTATCAGTATATAGATATATGCCTGTGTACTATCAGTATATAGATATGTGCCTGTGTACTATCAGTATATAGATGTATGCCTGTGTACTATCAGTATATAGATGTATGCCTGTGTGCTATCAGTATATAGATGTATGCCTGTGTACTATCAGTATATAGATATATGCCTGTGTGCTATCAGTATAAAGATATATGCCTGTGTACTATCAGTATATAGATATATGCCTGTGTACTATCAGTATATAGATGTATGCCTGTGTACTATCAGTATATTGATATATGCCTGTGTACTATCCGTATATAGATATATGCCTGTGTGCTATCAGTATATAGATATATGCCTGTGTACTATCAGTATATAGATATATGCCTCTGTACTATCAGTGTATAGATATATGCCTGTGTACTATCAGTATATAGATATATGCCTGTGTGCTATCAGTATATAGATATATGCCTGTGTACTATCAGTATATATATGCCTGTGTACTATCAGTATATAGATATATGCCTGTGTGCTATCAGTATATAGATATATTCCTGTGTGCTATCAGTATATAGATATATGCCTGTGTGCTATCAGTATATAGATATATGCCTGTGTACTATCAGTATATAGATATATGCCTGTGTGCTATCAGTATATAGATATATGCCTGTTTGCTATCAGTATATAGATATATGCCTCTGTACTATCAGTATATAGATATATGCCTGTGTACTATCAGTGTATAGATGTATGCCTGTGTACTATCAGTATATAGATATATGTCTGTGTACTATCAGTATATAGATATATGCCTGTGTACTATCAGTATATAGATATATGCCTGTGTGCTATCAGTATATAGATATATGCCTGTGTACTATCAGTATATAGATATATGCCTGTGTACTATCAGTATATAGATATATGCCTGTGTACTATCAGTATATAGATATATGCCTGTGTACTATCAGTATATAGATATATGCCTGTGTACTATCAGTATATAGCTATACTCCTGTGTGCTATCAGTGTATAGATATATGCCTGTGTACTATCAGTATATAGATATATGCCTGTGTACTATCAGTATATAGATATATGCCTGTGTACTATCAGTATATAGATATATGCCTGTGTACTATCAGTATATAGATATATGCCTGTATACTATCAGTATATAGATATATGCCTGTGTACTATGAGTATATAGATATATGCCTGTGTACTATCAGTATATAGATATATGCCTGTGTACTATCAGTATATAGATATGTGCCTGTTTACTATCAGTATATAGATATATGCCTGTGTACTATCAGTATATAGATATATGCCTGTGTACTATCAGTATATAGATATATGCCTGTGTACTATCAGTATATAGATATATGCCTGTGTACTATCAGTATATAGATATATGCCTGTGTACTATCAGTATATAGATATATGCCTGTGTACTATCAGTATATATACTATACTATACTATATACTATCAGTATATAGATATATGCCTGTGTACTATCATTATATAGATATACTCCTGTGTGCTATCAGTGTATAGATATATGCTTGTGTACTATCAGTATATAGATATATGCCTGTGTACTATCAGTATATAGATATCTGCCTGTGTACTATCAGTATATAGATATATGCCTGTGTACTATCAGTGTATAGATATATGCCTGTGTGCTATCAGTATATAGATATATGCCTGTGTACTATCAGTATATAGATATATGCCTGTGTACTATCAGTATATAGATATATGCCTGTGTGCTATCAGTGTATAGATGTATGCCTGTGTACTATCAGTATATAGATATATGTCTGTGTACTATCAGTATATAGATATGTGCCTCTGTACTATCAGTATATAGATATATGCCTCTGTACTATCAGTGTATAGATATATGCCTGTGTACTATCAGTATATAGATATATGCCTGTGTGCTATCAGTATATAGATATATGCCTGTGTGCTATCAGTATATAGATATATGCCTGTGTGCTATCAGTATATAGATATATGCCTGTGTGCTATCAGTATATAGATATATGCCTGTGTGCTATCAGTATATAGATATGTGCCTGTGTACTATCAGTATATAGATATATGCCTCTGTACTATCAGTGTATAGATATATGCCTGTGTACTATCAGTATATAGATATATGCCTGTGTGCTATCAGTATATAGATATATGCCTGTGTACTATCAGTATATATATGCCTGTGTACTATCAGTATATAGATATATGCCTGTGTGCTATCAGTATATAGATATATGCCTGTGTGCTATCAGTATATAGATATATGCCTGTGTGCTATCAGTATATAGATATATGCCTGTGTGCTATCAGTATATAGATATATGCCTGTGTACTATCAGTATATAGATATATGCCTGTGTGCTATCAGTGTATAGATGTATGCCTGTGTACTATCAGTATATAGATATATGTCTGTGTACTATCAGTATATAGATATATGCCTGTGTACTATCAGTGTATAGATGTATGCCTGTGTACTATCAGTATATAGATATATGCCTGTGTACTATCAGTATATAGATATATGCCTGTGTACTATCAGTATATAGATATATGCCTGTGTACTATCAGTATATAGATATATGCCTGTGTACTATCAGTATATAGATATACTCCTGTGTGCTATCAGTGTATAGATGTATGCCTGTGTACTATCAGTATATAGATATATGCCTGTGTACTATCAGTATATAGATATATGCCTGTGTGCTATCAGTGTATAGATGTATGCCTGTGTACTATCAGTATATAGATATATGTCTGTGTACTATCAGTATATAGATATATGCCTGTGTACTATCAATATATAGATATATGCCTGTGTGCTATCAGTATATAGATATGTGCCTGTGTGCTATCTGTATATAGATATGTGCCTGTGTACTATCAGTATATAGATATATGCCTGTGTACTATCAGTATATAGATATATGCCTGTGTGCTATCAGTATATAGATATATGCCTGTGTGCTATCAGTATATAGATATATGTCTGTGTACTATCAGTGTATAGATATATGCCTGTGTACTATCAGTATATAGATATATGCCTGTGTACTATCAGTATATAGATATATGCCTGTGTACTATCAGTGTATAGATATATGCCTGTGTACTATCAGTATATAGATATATGCCTGTGTGCTATCAGTATATAGATATATGCCTGTGTACTATCAGTATATAGATATATGCCTGTGTACTATCAGTATATAGATATATGCCTGTGTACTATCAGTATATAGATATATGCCTGTGTACTATCAGTATATAGATATATGCCTGTGTACTATGAGTATATAGATATATGCCTGTGTACTATCAGTATATAGATATATGCCTGTGTACTATCAGTATATAGATATGTGCCTGTTTACTATCAGTATATAGATATATGCCTGTGTACTATCAGTATATAGATATATGCCTGTGTACTATCAGTATATAGATATATGCCTGTGTACTATCAGTATATAGATATATGCCTGTGTACTATCAGTATATAGATATATGCCTGTGTACTATCAGTATATAGATATATGCCTGTGTACTATCAGTATATATACTATACTATACTATATACTATCAGTATATAGATATATGCCTGTGTGCTATCAGTATATAGATATATGCCTGTGTGCTATCAGTATATAGATATATGCCTGTGTACTATCAGTATATAGATATATGCCTGTGTACTATCAGTATATAGATATATGCCTGTGTACTATCAGTATATAGATGTATGCCTGTGTGCTATCAGTATATAGATGTATGCCTGTGTGCTATCAGTATATAGATATATGCCTGTGTGCTATCAGTATATAGATATGTGCCTGTGTGCTATCTGTATATAGATATGTGCCTGTGTACTATCAGTATATAGATATATGCCTGTGTACTATCAGTATATAGATATATGCCTGTGTGCTATCAGTATATAGATATATGCCTGTGTGCTATCAGTATATAGATATATGCCTGTGTACTATCAGTATATAGATATATGCCTGTGTACTATCAGTATATAGATGTATGCCTGTGTACTATCAGTATATAGATGTATGCCTGTGTGCTATCAGTATATAGATGTATGCCTGTGTGCTATCAGTATATAGATATATGCCTGTGTGCTATCAGTATATAGATATATGCCTGTGTGCTATCAGTATATAGATATATGCCTGTGTACTATCAGTATATAGATATATGCCTGTGTACTATGAGTATATAGATATATGCCTGTGTACTATCAGTATATAGATATATGCCTGTGTACTATCAGTATATAGATATGTGCCTGTGTACTATCAGTATATAGATATATGCCTGTGTACTATCAGTATATAGATATATGCCTGTGTACTATCAGTATATAGATATATGCCTGTGTACTATCAGTATATAGATATATGCCTGTGTACTATCAGTATATAGATATATGCCTGTGTACTATCAGTATATAGATATATGCCTGTGTACTATCAGTATATATACTATACTATACTATATACTATCAGTATATAGATATATGCCTGTGTACTATCAGTATATAGATATACTCCTGTGTGCTATCAGTGTATAGATATATGCCTGTGTACTATCAGTATATAGATATATGCCTGTGTACTATCAGTATATAGATATCTGCCTGTGTACTATCAGTATATAGATATATGCCTGTGTACTATCAGTGTATAGATATATGCCTGTGTGCTATCAGTATATAGATATATGCCTGTGTACTATCAGTATATAGATATATGCCTGTGTACTATCAGTATATAGATATATGCCTGTGTGCTATCAGTGTATAGATGTATGCCTGTGTACTATCAGTATATAGATATATGTCTGTGTACTATCAGTATATAGATATATGCCTGTGTACTATCAATATATAGATATATGCCTGTGTGCTATCAGTATATAGATATGTGCCTGTGTGCTATCTGTATATAGATATGTGCCTGTGTACTATCAGTATATAGATATATGCCTGTGTACTATCAGTATATAGATATATGCCTGTGTGCTATCAGTATATAGATATATGCCTGTGTGCTATCAGTATATAGATATATGCCTGTGTGCTATCAGTATATAGATATATGCCTGTGTACTATCAGTATATAGATATGTGCCTGTGTACTATCAGTATATAGATGTATGCCTGTGTACTATCAGTATATAGATGTATGCCTGTGTGCTATCAGTATATAGATGTATGCCTGTGTACTATCAGTATATAGATATATGCCTGTGTGCTATCAGTATAAAGATATATGCCTGTGTACTATCAGTATATAGATATATGCCTGTGTACTATCAGTATATAGATGTATGCCTGTGTACTATCAGTATATTGATATATGCCTGTGTACTATCCGTATATAGATATATGCCTGTGTGCTATCAGTATATAGATATATGCCTGTGTACTATCAGTATATAGATATATGCCTCTGTACTATCAGTGTATAGATATATGCCTGTGTACTATCAGTATATAGATATATGCCTGTGTGCTATCAGTATATAGATATATGCCTGTGTGCTATCAGTATATAGATATATGCCTGTACTATCAGTATATAGATATGTGCCTGTGTACTATCAGTATATAGATGTATGCCTGTGTACTATCAGTATATAGATGTATGCCTGTGTGCTATCAGTATATAGATGTATGCCTGTGTACTATCAGTATATAGATATATGCCTGTGTGCTATCAGTATAAAGATATATGCCTGTGTACTATCAGTATATAGATATATGCCTGTGTACTATCAGTATATAGATGTATGCCTGTGTACTATCAGTATATTGATATATGCCTGTGTACTATCCGTATATAGATATATGCCTGTGTGCTATCAGTATATAGATATATGCCTGTGTACTATCAGTATATAGATATATGCCTCTGTACTATCAGTGTATAGATATATGCCTGTGTACTATCAGTATATAGATATATGCCTGTGTGCTATCAGTATATAGATATATGCCTGTGTACTATCAGTATATATATGCCTGTGTACTATCAGTATATAGATATATGCCTGTGTGCTATCAGTATATAGATATATTCCTGTGTGCTATCAGTATATAGATATATGCCTGTGTGCTATCAGTATATAGATATATGCCTGTGTACTATCAGTATATAGATATATGCCTGTGTGCTATCAGTATATAGATATATGCCTGTTTGCTATCAGTATATAGATATATGCCTCTGTACTATCAGTATATAGATATATGCCTGTGTACTATCAGTGTATAGATGTATGCCTGTGTACTATCAGTATATAGATATATGTCTGTGTACTATCAGTATATAGATATATGCCTGTGTACTATCAGTATATAGATATATGCCTGTGTGCTATCAGTATATAGATATATGCCTGTGTACTATCAGTATATAGATATATGCCTGTGTACTATCAGTATATAGATATATGCCTGTGTACTATCAGTATATAGATATATGCCTGTGTACTATCAGTATATAGATATATGCCTGTGTACTATCAGTATATAGCTATACTCCTGTGTGCTATCAGTGTATAGATATATGCCTGTGTACTATCAGTATATAGATATATGCCTGTGTACTATCAGTATATAGATATATGCCTGTGTACTATCAGTATATAGATATATGCCTGTGTACTATCAGTATATAGATATATGCCTGTATACTATCAGTATATAGATATATGCCTGTGTACTATGAGTATATAGATATATGCCTGTGTACTATCAGTATATAGATATATGCCTGTGTACTATCAGTATATAGATATGTGCCTGTTTACTATCAGTATATAGATATATGCCTGTGTACTATCAGTATATAGATATATGCCTGTGTACTATCAGTATATAGATATATGCCTGTGTACTATCAGTATATAGATATATGCCTGTGTACTATCAGTATATAGATATATGCCTGTGTACTATCAGTATATAGATATATGCCTGTGTACTATCAGTATATATACTATACTATACTATATACTATCAGTATATAGATATATGCCTGTGTACTATCATTATATAGATATACTCCTGTGTGCTATCAGTGTATAGATATATGCTTGTGTACTATCAGTATATAGATATATGCCTGTGTACTATCAGTATATAGATATCTGCCTGTGTACTATCAGTATATAGATATATGCCTGTGTACTATCAGTGTATAGATATATGCCTGTGTGCTATCAGTATATAGATATATGCCTGTGTACTATCAGTATATAGATATATGCCTGTGTACTATCAGTATATAGATATATGCCTGTGTGCTATCAGTGTATAGATGTATGCCTGTGTACTATCAGTATATAGATATATGTCTGTGTACTATCAGTATATAGATATGTGCCTCTGTACTATCAGTATATAGATATATGCCTCTGTACTATCAGTGTATAGATATATGCCTGTGTACTATCAGTATATAGATATATGCCTGTGTGCTATCAGTATATAGATATATGCCTGTGTGCTATCAGTATATAGATATATGCCTGTGTGCTATCAGTATATAGATATATGCCTGTGTGCTATCAGTATATAGATATATGCCTGTGTGCTATCAGTATATAGATATGTGCCTGTGTACTATCAGTATATAGATATATGCCTCTGTACTATCAGTGTATAGATATATGCCTGTGTACTATCAGTATATAGATATATGCCTGTGTGCTATCAGTATATAGATATATGCCTGTGTACTATCAGTATATATATGCCTGTGTACTATCAGTATATAGATATATGCCTGTGTGCTATCAGTATATAGATATATGCCTGTGTGCTATCAGTATATAGATATATGCCTGTGTGCTATCAGTATATAGATATATGCCTGTGTGCTATCAGTATATAGATATATGCCTGTGTACTATCAGTATATAGATATATGCCTGTGTGCTATCAGTGTATAGATGTATGCCTGTGTACTATCAGTATATAGATATATGTCTGTGTACTATCAGTATATAGATATATGCCTGTGTACTATCAGTGTATAGATGTATGCCTGTGTACTATCAGTATATAGATATATGCCTGTGTACTATCAGTATATAGATATATGCCTGTGTACTATCAGTATATAGATATATGCCTGTGTACTATCAGTATATAGATATATGCCTGTGTACTATCAGTATATAGATATACTCCTGTGTGCTATCAGTGTATAGATGTATGCCTGTGTACTATCAGTATATAGATATATGCCTGTGTACTATCAGTATATAGATATATGCCTGTGTGCTATCAGTGTATAGATGTATGCCTGTGTACTATCAGTATATAGATATATGTCTGTGTACTATCAGTATATAGATATATGCCTGTGTACTATCAATATATAGATATATGCCTGTGTGCTATCAGTATATAGATATGTGCCTGTGTGCTATCTGTATATAGATATGTGCCTGTGTACTATCAGTATATAGATATATGCCTGTGTACTATCAGTATATAGATATATGCCTGTGTGCTATCAGTATATAGATATATGCCTGTGTGCTATCAGTATATAGATATATGTCTGTGTACTATCAGTGTATAGATATATGCCTGTGTACTATCAGTATATAGATATATGCCTGTGTACTATCAGTATATAGATATATGCCTGTGTACTATCAGTGTATAGATATATGCCTGTGTACTATCAGTATATAGATATATGCCTGTGTGCTATCAGTATATAGATATATGCCTGTGTACTATCAGTATATAGATATATGCCTGTGTGCTATCAGTATATAGATATATGCCTGTGTACTATCAGTATATAGATATATGCCTGTGTACTATCAGTATATAGATATATGCCTGTGTACTATGAGTATATAGATATATGCCTGTGTACTATCAGTATATAGATATATGCCTGTGTACTATCAGTATATAGATATGTGCCTGTTTACTATCAGTATATAGATATATGCCTGTGTACTATCAGTATATAGATATATGCCTGTGTACTATCAGTATATAGATATATGCCTGTGTACTATCAGTATATAGATATATGCCTGTGTACTATCAGTATATAGATATATGCCTGTGTACTATCAGTATATAGATATATGCCTGTGTACTATCAGTATATATACTATACTATACTATATACTATCAGTATATAGATATATGCCTGTGTACTATCATTATATAGATATACTCCTGTGTGCTATCAGTGTATAGATATATGCTTGTGTACTATCAGTATATAGATATATGCCTGTGTACTATCAGTATATAGATATCTGCCTGTGTACTATCAGTATATAGATATATGCCTGTGTACTATCAGTGTATAGATATATGCCTGTGTGCTATCAGTATATAGATATATGCCTGTGTACTATCAGTATATAGATATATGCCTGTGTACTATCAGTATATAGATATATGCCTGTGTGCTATCAGTGTATAGATGTATGCCTGTGTACTATCAGTATATAGATATATGTCTGTGTACTATCAGTATATAGATATGTGCCTCTGTACTATCAGTATATAGATATATGCCTCTGTACTATCAGTGTATAGATATATGCCTGTGTACTATCAGTATATAGATATATGCCTGTGTGCTATCAGTATATAGATATATGCCTGTGTGCTATCAGTATATAGATATATGCCTGTGTGCTATCAGTATATAGATATATGCCTGTGTGCTATCAGTATATAGATATATGCCTGTGTGCTATCAGTATATAGATATGTGCCTGTGTACTATCAGTATATAGATATATGCCTCTGTACTATCAGTGTATAGATATATGCCTGTGTACTATCAGTATATAGATATATGCCTGTGTGCTATCAGTATATAGATATATGCCTGTGTACTATCAGTATATAGATATATGCCTGTGTACTATCAGTATATAGATATATGCCTCTGTACTATCAGTATATAGATATGTGCCTGTGTACTATCAGTATATAGATATATGCCTGTGTACTATCAGTATATAGATATATGCCTGTGTACTATGAGTATATAGATATATGCCTGTGTACTATCAGTATATAGATATATGCCTGTGTACTATCAGTATATAGATATATGCCTGTGTACTATCAGTATATAGATATATGCCTGTGTACTATCAGTATATAGATATATGCCTGTGTACTATCAGTATATAGATATACTCCTGTGTGCTATAAGTGTATAGATATATGCCTGTGTACTATCAGTATATAGATATATGCCTGTGTACTATCAGTATATAGATATCTGCCTGTGTACTATCAGTATATAGATATATGCCTGTGTACTATCAGTGTATAGATATATGCCTGTGTACTATCAGTATATAGATGTATGCCTGTGTACTATCAGTATATAGATATATGCCTGTGTACTATCAGTATATAGATATATGCCTGTGTACCATCAGTATATAGATATATGCCTGTGTGCTATCAGTATATAGATATATGCCTGTGTACTATCAGTGTATAGATGTATGCCTGTGTACTATCAGTATATAGATATATGCCTGTGTACTATCAGTATATAGATATATGCCTGTGTACTATCAGTATATAGATATATGCCTGTGTACTATCAGTATATAGATATACTCCTGTGTGCTATCAGTGTATAGATGTATGCCTGTGTACTATCAGTATATAGATATAGGTCTGTGTACTATCAGTATATAGATATATGCCTGTGTGCTATCAGTATATAGATATATGCCTGTGTACTATCAGTATATAGATATATGCCTGTGTGCTATCAGTATATAGATATATGCCTGTGTGCTATCAGTATATAGATATATGCCTGTGTACTATCAGTATATAGATATATGCCTGTGTGCTATCAGTGTATAGATGTATGCCTGTGTACTATCAGTATATAGATATATGTCTGTGTACTATCAGTATATAGATATATGCCTGTGTGCTATCAGTATATAGATATATGCCTGTGTACTATCAGTATATAGATATATGCCTGTGTACTATCAATATATAGATATATGCCTGTGTGCTATCAGTATATAGATATGTGCCTGTGTGCTATCTGTATATAGATATGTGCCTGTGTACTATCAGTATATAGATATATGCCTGTGTACTATCAGTATATAGATATATGCCTGTGTGCTATCAGTATATAGATATATGCCTGTGTGCTATCAGTATATAGATATATGCCTGTGTACTATCAGTATATAGATATATGCCTGTGTACTATCAGTATATAGATATATGCCTGTGTACTATCAGTATATAGATGTATGCCTGTGTGCTATCAGTATATAGATGTATGCCTGTGTGCTATCAGTATATAGATATATGCCTGTGTGCTATCAGTATATAGATATGTGCCTGTGTGCTATCTGTATATAGATATGTGCCTGTGTACTATCAGTATATAGATATATGCCTGTGTACTATCAGTATATAGATATATGCCTGTGTGCTATCAGTATATAGATATATGCCTGTGTGCTATCAGTATATAGATATATGCCTGTGTACTATCAGTATATAGATATATGCCTGTGTACTATCAGTATATAGATGTATGCCTGTGTACTATCAGTATATAGATGTATGCCTGTGTGCTATCAGTATATAGATGTATGCCTGTGTGCTATCAGTATATAGATATATGCCTGTGTGCTATCAGTATATAGATATATGCCTGTGTGCTATCAGTATATAGATATATGCCTGTGTACTATCAGTATATAGATATATGCCTGTGTACTATGAGTATATAGATATATGCCTGTGTACTATCAGTATATAGATATATGCCTGTGTACTATCAGTATATAGATATGTGCCTGTGTACTATCAGTATATAGATATGTGCCTGTGTACTATCAGTATATAGATATATGCCTGTGTACTATCAGTATATAGATATATGCCTGTGTACTATCAGTATATAGATATATGCCTGTGTACTATCAGTATATAGATATATGCCTGTGTACTATCAGTATATAGATATATGCCTGTGTACTATCAGTATATATACTATACTATACTATATACTATCAGTATATAGATATATGCCTGTGTACTATCAGTATATAGATATACTCCTGTGTGCTATCAGTGTATAGATATATGCCTGTGTACTATCAGTATATAGATATATGCCTGTGTACTATCAGTATATAGATATCTGCCTGTGTACTATCAGTATATAGATATATGCCTGTGTACTATCAGTGTATAGATATATGCCTGTGTGCTATCAGTATATAGATATATGCCTGTGTACTATCAGTATATAGATATATGCCTGTGTACTATCAGTATATAGATATATGCCTGTGTGCTATCAGTGTATAGATGTATGCCTGTGTACTATC
>NW_027462911.1:0-18948 GCF_050947455.1 Rhinoderma darwinii
AGACGCTCGATCTTGGCGGCATTCATCTCAGCGCCTGGCAATTAGTATAGAAGCACTGTCTTTGACTTATCTGGATGTTTCCCAGGCGAGCTATTGACAAGTAAATCCTAGACGCTCGATCTTGGTTATTTTCGCTTTCGCGGCTGGCAGCAAAGTTCAGAACCATGTTTCTGTGAATAACTCTTGAACCGTAAGTCACAGACGCTCGCTCTTGGCTGCATTCGTTTCAGCTCGTGGCAGCCAGTCTAAAAAACACTATCTTGGACTTCTCTGGATGTTTCCCAGGCGAGCTATTGGCAGCATGTTCAGAACCACTGTTTCTGAGGCTAATTCTTGAACCGTAAGTCATAGACGCTCGATCTTGGCGGCATTCGTCTCAGCGCCTGGCAATTAGTATAGAAGCACTGTCTTTGACTTCTCTGGCTGTTTCCCAGGCGAGCTATTGACAAGTAAATCCTAGACGCTCAATCTTGGTTATTTTCGCTTTCGCGGCTGGCAGCAAAGTTCAGAACCATGTTTCTGTGAATAACTCTTGAACCGTAAGTCACAGACGCTCGCTCTTGGCTGCATTCGTTTCAGCTCGTGGCAGCCAGTCTAAAAAACACTATCTTGGACTTCTCTGGATGTTTCCCAGGCGAGCTATTGGCAGCATGTTCAGAACCACTGTTTCTGAGGCTAATTCTTGAACAGTAAGTCATAGACGCTTGATCTTGGCGGCATTTGTCTCAGCGCCTGGCAATTAGTATAGAAGCACTGTTTCCCACTGTTTTTGAGGCTAATTCTTGAACCGTAAGTCATAGACGCTCGATCTTGGCGGCATTCGTCTCAGCGCCTGGCAATTAGTATAGAAGCACTGTCTTTGACTTCTCTGGATGTTTCCCAGGCGAGCTATTGACAAGTAAATCCTAGACGCTCGATTTTGGTTATTTTTGCTTTCGCGGCTGGCAGCAAAGTTCAGAACCATGTTTCTGTGAATAACTCTTGAACCGTAAGTCACAGACTCTCGCTCTTGGCTGCATTCGTTTCAGCTCGTGGCAGCCAGTCTAAAAAACACTATCTTGGACTTCTCTGGATGTTTCCCAGGCGAGCTATTGGCAGCATGTTCAGAACCACTGTTTCTGAGGCTAATTCTTGAACCGTAAGTCATAGACGCTCGATCTTGGCGGCATTTGTCTCAGCGCCTGGCAATTAGTATAGAAGCACTGTTTCCCACTGTTTCTGAGGCTAATTCTTGAACCGTAAGTCATAGACGCTCGATCTTGGCGGCATTCGTCTCAGCGCCTGGCAATTAGTATAGGAGCACTGTGTTTGACTTCTCTGGATGTTTCCCAGGCGAGCTATTGACAAGTAAATCCTAGACGCTCGATCTTGGTTATTTTTGCTTTCGCGGCTGGCAGCAAAGTTCAGAACCATGTTTCTGTGAATAACTCTTGAACTGTAAGTCACAGACGCTCGCTCTTGGCTACATTCGTTTCAGCTCGTGGCAGCCAGTCTAAAAAACACTATCTTGGACTTCTCTGGATGTTTCCCAGGCGAGCTATTGGCAGCATGTTCAGAACCACTGTTTCTGAGGCTAATTCTTGAACCGTAAGTCATAGACGCTCGATCTTGGCGGCATTCGTCTCAGCTCCTGGCAATTAGTATAGAAGCACTGTTTCCCACTGTTTCTGAGGCTAATTCTTGAACCGTAAGTCATAGACGCTGGATCTTGGCGGCATTCGTCTCAGCGCCTGGCAATTAGTATAGAAGCACTGTCTTTGACTTCTCTGGATGTTTCCCAGGCGAGCTATTGACAAGTAAATCCTAGACGCTCGATTTTGGTTATTTTCGCTTTCGCGGCTGGCAGCAAAGTTCAGAAACATGTCTCTGTGAATAACTCTTGAACTGTAAGTCACAGACGCTCGCTCTTGGCTACATTCGTTTCAGCTCGTGGCAGCCAGTCTAAAAAACACTATCTTGGACTTCTCTGGATGTTTCCCAGTCGAGCTATTGGCAGCATGTTCAGAACCACTGTTTCTGAGGCTAATTCTTGAACCGTAAGTCATAGACGCTCGATCTTGGCGGCATTCGTCTCAGCGCCTGGCAATTAGTATAGAAGCACTGTCTTTGACTTCTCTGGATGTTTCCCAGGCGAGCTATTGACAAGTAAATCCTAGACGCTCGATTTTGGTTATTTTTGCTTTCTTGGCAGGCAGCAAAGTTCAGAACCATGTTTCTGTGAATAACTCTTGAACCGTAAGTCACAGACGCTCGCTCTTGGCTGCATTCGTTTCAGCTCGTGGCAGCCAGTCTAAAAAACACTATCTTGGACTTCTCTGGATGTTTCCCAGGCGAGCTATTGGCAGCATTTTCAGAACCACTGTTTCTGAGGCTAATTCTTGAACCGTAAGTCATAGACGCTCGATCTTGGCGGCATTTGTCTCAGCGCCTGGCAATTAGTATAGAAGCACTGTTTCCCACTGTTTCTGAGGCTAATTCTTGAACCGTAAGTCATAGACGCTCGATCTTGGCGGCATTCGTCTCAGCGCCTGGCAATTAGTATAGAAGCACTGTCTTTGACTTCTCTGGATGTTTCCCAGGCGAGCTATTGACAAGTAAATCCTAGACGCTCGATTTTGGTTATTTTTGCTTTCGCGGCTGGCAGCAAAGTTCAGAACCATGTTTCTGTGAATAACTCTTGAACCGTAAGTCACAGACTCTCGCTCTTGGCTGCATTCGTTTCAGCTCGTGGCAGCCAGTCTAAAAAACACTATCTTGGACTTCTCTGGATGTTTCCCAGGCGAGCTATTGGCAGCATGTTCAGAACCACTGTTTCTGAGGCTAATTCTTGAACCGTAAGTCATAGACGCTCGATCTTGGCGGCATTCGTCTCAGCTCCTGGCAATTAGTATAGAAGCACTGTTTCCCACTGTTTCTGAGGCTAATTCTTGAACCGTAAGTCATAGACGCTGGATCTTGGCGGCATTCGTCTCAGCGCCTGGCAATTAGTATAGAAGCACTGTCTTTGACTTCTCTGGATGTTTCCCAGGCGAGCTATTGACAAGTAAATCCTAGACGCTCGATTTTGGTTATTTTCGCTTTCGCGGCTGGCAGCAAAGTTCAGAAACATGTCTCTGTGAATAACTCTTGAACTGTAAGTCACAGACGCTCGCTCTTGGCTACATTCGTTTCAGCTCGTGGCAGCCAGTCTAAAAAACACTATCTTGGACTTCTCTGGATGTTTCCCAGGCGAGCTATTGGCAGCATGTTCAGAACCACTGTTTCTGAGGCTAATTCTTGAACCGTAAGTCATAGACGCTCGATCTTGGCGGCATTTGTCTCAGCGCCTGGCAATTAGTATAGAAGCACTGTTTCCCACTGTTTCTGAGGCTAATTCTTGAACCGTAAGTCATAGACGCTCGATCTTGGCGGCATTCGTCTCAGCGCCTGGCAATTAGTATAGGAGCACTGTGTTTGACTTCTCTGGATGTTTCCCAGGCGAGCTATTGACAAGTAAATCCTAGACGCTCGATCTTGGTTATTTTTGCTTTCGCGGCTGGCAGCAAAGTTCAGAACCATGTTTCTGTGAATAACTCTTGAACCGTAAGTCACAGACGCTCGCTCTTGGCTGCATTCGTTTCAGCTCGTGGCAGCCAGTCTAAAAAACACTATCTTGGACTTCTCTGGATTTTTCCCAGGCAAGCTATTGGCAGCATGTTCAGAACCACTGTTTCTGAGGCTAATTCTTGAACCGTAAGTCATAGACGCTCGATCTTGGCGGCATTCGTCTCAGCGCCTGGCAATTAGTATAGAAGCACTGTCTTTGACTTATCTGGATGTTTCCCAGACGAGCTATTGACAAGTAAATCCTAGACGCTCGATCTTGGTTATTTTCGCTTTCGCGGCTGGCAGCAAAGTTCAGAACCATGTCTCTGTGAATAACTCTTGAACCGTAAGTCACAGACGCTCGCTCTTGGCTACATTCGTTTCAGCTCGTGGCAGCCAGTCTAAAAAACACTATCTTGGACTTCTCTGGATGTTTCCCAGGCGAGCTATTGGCAGCATGTTCAGAACCACTGTTTCTGAGGCTATTTCTTGAACCGTAAGTCATAGACGCTCGATCTTGGCGGCATTCGTCTCAGCGCATGGCAATTAGTATAGAAGCACTGTTTCCCAGTGTTTCTGAGGCTAATTCTTGAACCGTAAGTCATAGACGCTCGATCTTGGCGGCATTCGTCTCAGCGCCTGGCAATTAGTATGGAAGCACTGTCTTTGACTTCACTGGATGTTTCCCAGGCGAGCTATTGACAAGTAAATCCTAGACGCTCGATCTTGGTTATTTTCGCTTTCGCGGCTGGCAGCAAAGTTCAGAACCATGTTTCTGTGAATAACTCTTGAACCGTAAGTCACAGACGCCCGCTCTTGGCTGCATTCGTTTCAGCTCGTGGCAGCCAGTCTAAAAAACACTATCTTGGACTTCTCTGGATGTTTCCCAGGCGAGCTATTGGCAGCATGTTCAGAACCACTGTTTCTGAGGCTAATTCTTGAACCGTAAGTCATAGACGCTCGATCTTGGCGGCATTTGTCTCAGCGCCTGGCAATTAGTATAGAAGCACTGTTTCCCACTGTTTCTGAGGCTAATTCTTGAACCGTAAGTCATAGACGCTCGATCTTGGCGGCATTCGTCTCAGCGCCTGGCAATTAGTATAGAAGCACTGTCTTTGACTTCTCTGGATGTTTCCCAGGCGAGCTATTGACAAGTAAATCCTAGACGCTCGATCTTGGTTATTTTTTGCTTTCGCGGCTGGCAGCAAAGTTCAGAACCATGTTTCTGTGAATAACTCTTGAACCGTAAGTCACAGACGCTCGCTCTTGGCTGCATTCGTTTCAGCTCGTGGCAGCCAGTCTAAAAAACACTATCTTGGACTTCTCTGGATGTTTCCCGGTCAAGCTATTGGCAGCATGTTCAGAACCACTGTTTCTGAGGCTAATTCTTGAACCGTAAGTCATAGACGCTCGATCTTGGCGGCATTCGTCTCAGCGCCTGGCAATTAGTATAGAAGCACTGTTTCCCACTGTTTCTGAGGCTAATTCTTGAACCGTAAGTCATAGACGCTGGATCTTGGCGGCATTCGTCTCAGCGCCTGGCAATTAGTATAGAAGCACTGTCTTTGACTTATCTGGATGTTTCCCAGACGAGCTATTGACAAGTAAATCCTAGACGCTCGATCTTGGTTATTTTCGCTTTCGCGGCTGGCAGCAAAGTTCAGAACCATGTCTCTGTGAATTACTTTTGAACCGTAAGTCACAGACGCTCGCTCTTGGCTACATTCGTTTCAGCTCGTGGCAGCCAGTCTAAAAAACACTATCTTGGACTTCTCTGGATGTTTCCCAGGCGAGCTATTGGCAGCATGTTCAGAACCACTGTTTCTGAGGCTAATTCTTGAACCGTAAGTCATAGACGCTCGATCTTGGCGGCATTCGTCTCAGCGCATGGCAATTAATATAGAAGCACTGTTTCCCAGTGTTTCTGAGGCTAATTCTTGAACCGTAAGTCATAGACGCTCGATCTTGGCGGCATTCATCTCAGCGCCTGGCAATTAGTATAGAAGCACTGTCTTTGACTTATCTGGATGTTTCCCAGGCGAGCTATTGACAAGTAAATCCTAGACGCTCGATCTTGGTTATTTTCGCTTTCGCGGCTGGCAGCAAAGTTCAGAACCATGTTTCTGTGAATAACTCTTGAACCGTAAGTCACAGACGCTCGCTCTTGGCTGCATTCGTTTCAGCTCGTGGCAGCCAGTCTAAAAAACACTATCTTGGACTTCTCTGGATGTTTCCCAGTCAAGCTATTGGCAGCATGTTCAGAACCACTGTTTCTGAGGCTAATTCTTGAACCGTAAGTCATAGACGCTCGATCTTGGCGGCATTCGTCTCAGCGCCTGGCAATTAGTATAGAAGCACTGTTTCCCACTGTTTCTGAGGCTAATTCTTGAACCGTAAGTCATAGACGCTGGATCTTGGCGGCATTCGTCTCAGCGCCTGGCAATTAGTGTAGAAGCACTGTCTTTGACTTATCTGGATGTTTCCCAGACGAGCTATTGACAAGTAAATCCTAGACGCTCGATCTTGGTTATTTTCGCTTTCGCGGCTGGCAGCAAAGTTCAGAACCATGTCTCTGTGAATTACTCTTGAACCGTAAGTCACAGACGCTCGCTCTTGGCTGCATTCGTTTCAGCTCGTGGCAGCCAGTCTAAAAAACACTATCTTGGACTTCTCTGGATGTTTCCCAGGCGAGCTATTGGCAGCATGTTCAGAACCACTGTTTCTGAGGCTAATTCTTGAACCGTAAGTCATAGACGCTCGATCTTGGCGGCATTTGTCTCAGCGCCTGGCAATTAGTATAGAAGCACTGTTTCCCACTGTTTCTGAGGCTAATTCTTGAACCGTAAGTCATAGACGCTCGATCTTGGCGGCATTCGTCTCAGCGCCTGGCAATTAGTATAGAAGCACTGTCTTTGACTTCTCTGGATGTTTCCCAGGCGAGCTATTGACAAGTAAATCCTAGACGCTCGATCTTGGTTACTTTCGCTTTCGCGGCTGGCAGCAAAGTTCAGAACCATGTTTCTGTGAATAACTCTTGAACCGTAAGTCACAGACGCTCGCTCTTGGCTGCATTCGTTTCAGCTCGTGGCAGCCAGTCTAAAAAACACTATCTTGGACTTCTCTGGATGTTTCCCAGGCGAGCTATTGGCAGCATGTTCAGAACCACTGTTTCTGAGGCTAATTCTTGAACCGTAAGTCATAGACGCTCGATATTGGCGGCATTCGTCTCAGCTCCTGGCAATTAGTATAGAAGCACTGTTTCCCACTGTTTCTAAGGCTAATTCTTGAACCGTAAGTCATAGACGCTGGATCTTGGCGGCATTCGTCTCAGCGCCTGGCAATTAGTATAGAAGCACTGTCTTTGACTTCTCTGGATGTTTCCCAGGCGAGCTATTGACAAGTAAATCCTAGACGCTCGATCTTGGTTAATTTCGCTTAAGCGGCTGGCAGCAAAGTTCAGAACCATGTTTCTGTGAATAACTCTTGAACCGTAAGTCACAGACGCTCGCTCTTGGCTGCATTCGTTTCAGCTCGTGGCAGCCAGTCTAAAAAACACTATCTTGGACTTCTCTGGATGTTTCCCAGGCGAGCTATTGACAAGTAAATCCTAGACGCTCGATCTTGGTTATTTTCGCTTTCGCGGCTGGCAGCAAAGTTCAGAACCATGTTTCTGTGAATAACTCTTGAACCGTAAGTCACAGACGCTCGCTCTTGGCTGCATTCGTTTCAGCTCGTGGCAGCCAGTCTAAAAAAACACTATCTTGGACTTCTCTGGATGTTTCCCAGGCGAGCTATTGGCAGCATGTTCAGAACCACTGTTTCTGAGGCTAATTCTTGAACCGTAAGTCATAGACGCTCGATATTGGCGGCATTCGTCTCAGCTCCTGGCAATTAGTATAGAAGCACTGTTTCCCACTGTTTCTAAGGCTAATTCTTGAACCGTAAGTCATAGACGCTGGATCTTGGCGGCATTCGTCTCAGCGCCTGGCAATTAGTATAGAAGCACTGTCTTTGACTTCTCTGGATGTTTCCCAGGCGAGCTATTGACAAGTAAATCCTAGACGCTCGATCTTGGTTATTTTCGCTTTCGCGGCTGGCAGCAAAGTTCAGAACCATGTTTCTGTGAATAACTCTTGAACCGTAAGTCACAGACGCTCGCTCTTGGCTGCATTCGTTTCAGCTCGTGGCAGCCAGTCTAAAAAACACTATCTTGGACTTCTCTGGATGTTTCCCAGGCGAGCTATTGACAAGTAAATCCTATACGCTCGATCTTGGTTATTTTCGCTTAAGCGGCTGGCAGCAAAGTTCAGAACCATGTTTCTGTGAATAACTCTTGAACCGTAAGTCACAGACGCTCGCTCTTGGCTGCATTCGTTTCAGCTCGTGGCAGCCAGTCTAAAAAACACTATCTTGGACTTCTCTGGATGTTTCCCAGGCGAGCTATTGGCAGCATGTTCAGAACCACTGTTTCTGAGGCTAATTCTTGAACCGTAAGTCATAGACGCTCGATATTGGCGGCATTCGTCTCAGCTCCTGGCAATTAGTATAGAAGCACTGTTTCCCACTGTTTCTAAGGCTAATTCTTGAACCGTAAGTCATAGACGCTGGATCTTGGCGGCATTCGTCTCAGCGCCTGGCAATTAGTATAGAAGCACTGTCTTTGACTTCTCTGGATGTTTCCCAGGCGAGCTATTGACAAGTAAATCCTATACGCTCGATCTTGGTTATTTTCGCTTAAGCGGCTGGCAGCAAAGTTCAGAACCATGTTTCTGTGAATAACTCTTGAACCGTAAGTCACAGACGCTCGCTCTTGGCTGCATTCGTTTCAGCTCGTGGCAGCCAGTCTAAAAAACACTATCTTGGACTTCTCTGGATGTTTCCCAGACGAGCTATTGGCAGCATGTTCAGAACCACTATTTCTGAGGCTAATTCTTGAACCGTAAGTCATAGACGCTCGATCTTGGCGGCATTCGTCTCAGCGCCTGGCAATTAGTATAGAAGCACTGTTTCCCACTGTTTCTGAGGCTAATTCTTGAACCGTAAGTCATAGACGCTGGATCTTGGCGGCATTCGTCTCAGCGCCTGGCAATTAGTATAGAAGCACTGTCTTTGACTTCTCTGGATGTTTCCCAGGCGAGCTATTGACAAGTAAATCCTATACGCTCGATCTTGGTTAATTTCGCTTAAGCGGCTGGCAGCAAAGTTCAGAACCATGTTTCTGTGAATAACTCTTGAACCGTAAGTCACAGACGCTCGCTCTTGGCTGCATTCGTTTCAGCTCGTGGCAGCCAGTCTAAAAAACACTATCTTGGACTTCTCTGGATGTTTCCCAGGCGAGCTATTGACAAGTAAATCCTAGACGCTCGATCTTGGTTATTTTCGCTTTCGCGGCTGGCAGCAAAGTTCAGAACCATGTTTCTGTGAATAACTCTTGAACCGTAAGTCACAGACGCTCGCTCTTGGCTGCATTCGTTTCAGCTCGTGGCAGCCAGTCTAAAAAAACACTATCTTGGACTTCTCTGGATGTTTCCCAGGCGAGCTATTGGCAGCATGTTCAGAACCACTGTTTCTGAGGCTAATTCTTGAACCGTAAGTCATAGACGCTCGATATTGGCGGCATTCGTCTCAGCTCCTGGCAATTAGTATAGAAGCACTGTTTCCCACTGTTTCTAAGGCTAATTCTTGAACCGTAAGTCATAGACGCTGGATCTTGGCGGCATTCGTCTCAGCGCCTGGCAATTAGTATAGAAGCACTGTCTTTGACTTCTCTGGATGTTTCCCAGGCGAGCTATTGACAAGTAAATCCTAGACGCTCGATCTTGGTTATTTTCGCTTTCGCGGCTGGCAGCAAAGTTCAGAACCATGTTTCTGTGAATAACTCTTGAACCGTAAGTCACAGACGCTCGCTCTTGGCTGCATTCGTTTCAGCTCGTGGCAGCCAGTCTAAAAAACACTATCTTGGACTTCTCTGGATGTTTCCCAGGCGAGCTATTGTCAAGTAAATCCTATACGCTCGATCTTGGTTATTTTCGCTTAAGCGGCTGGCAGCAAAGTTCAGAACCATGTTTCTGTGAATAACTCTTGAACCGTAAGTCACAGACGCTCGCTCTTGGCTGCATTCGTTTCAGCTCGTGGCAGCCAGTCTAAAAAACACTATCTTGGACTTCTCTGGATGTTTCCCAGGCGAGCTATTGGCAGCATGTTCAGAACCACTGTTTCTGAGGCTAATTCTTGAACCGTAAGTCATAGACGCTCGATATTGGCGGCATTCGTCTCAGCTCCTGGCAATTAGTATAGAAGCACTGTTTCCCACTGTTTCTAAGGCTAATTCTTGAACCGTAAGTCATAGACGCTGGATCTTGGCGGCATTCGTCTCAGCGCCTGGCAATTAGAATAGAAGCACTGTCTTTGACTTCTCTGGATGTTTCCCAGGCGAGCTATTGACAAGTAAATCCTAGACGCTCGATCTTGGTTATTTTCGCTTTCGCGGCTGGCAGCAAAGTTCAGAACCATGTTTCTGTGAATAACTCTTGAACCGTAAGTCACAGACGCTCGCTCTTGGCTGCATTCGTTTCAGCTCGTGGCAGCCAGTCTAAAAAACACTATCTTGGACTTCTCTGGATGTTTCCCAGGCGAGCTATTGGCAGCATGTTCAGAACCACTGTTTCTGAGGCTAATTCTTGAACCGTAAGTCATAGACGCTCGATCTTGGCGGCATTTGTCTCAGCGTCTGGCAATTAGTATAGAAGCACTGTTTCCCACTGTTTCTGAGGCTAATTCTTGAACCATAAGTCATAGACGCTCGATCTTGGCGGCATTCGTCTCAGCGCCTGGCAATTAGTATAGAAGCACTGTCTTTGACTTCTCTGGATGATTCCCAGGCGAGCTATTGACAAGTAAATCCTAGACGCTCGATCTTGGTTATTTTCGCTTTCGCGGCTGGCAGCAAAGTTCAGAACCATGTTTCTGTGAATAACTCTTGAACCGTAAGTCACAGACGCTCGCTCTTGGCTGCATTCGTTTCAGCTCGTGGCAGCCAGTCTAAAAAACACTATCTTGGACTTCTCTGGATGTTTCCCAGGCGAGCTATTGGCAGCATGTTCAGAACCACTGTTTCTGAGGCTAATTCTTGAACCGTAAGTCATAGACGCTCGATCTTGGCGGCATTCGTCTCAGCTCCTGGCAATTAGTATGGAAGCACTGTCTTTGACTTCTCTGGATGTTTCCCAGGCGAGCTATTGACAAGTAAATCCAATACGCTCGATCTTGGTTATTTTCGCTTAAGCCGCTGGCAGCAAAGTTCAGAACCATGTTTCTGTGAATAACTCTTGAACCGTAAGTCACAGACGCTCGCTCTTGGCTGCATTCGTTTCAGCTCGTGGCAGCCAGTCTAAAAAACACTATCTTGGACTTCTCTGGATGTTTCCCAGGCGAGCTATTGGCAGCATGTTCAGAACCACTGTTTCTGAGGCTAATTCTTGAACCGTAAGTCATAGACGCTCGATCTTGGCGGCATTCGTCTCAGCTCCTGGCAATTAGTATAGAAGCACTGTTTCCCACTGTTTCTGAGGCTAATTCTTGAACCGTAAGTCATAGACGCTGGATCTTGGCGGCATTCGTCTCAGCGCCTGGCAATTAGTATAGAAGCACTGTTTTTGACTTCTCTGGATGTTTCCCAGACGAGCTATTGACATGTAAATCCTAGACGCTCGATCTTGGTTATTTTCGCTTTCGCGGCTGGCAGCAAAGTTCAGAACCATGTTTCTGTGAATAACTCTTGAACCGTAAGTCACAGACGCTCGCTCTTGGCTGCATTCGTTTCAGCTCGTGGCAGCCAGTCTAAAAAACACTATCTTGGACTTCTCTGGATGTTTCCCAGGCGAGCTATTGGCAGCATGTTCAGAACCACTGTTTCTGAGGCTAATTCTTGAACCGTAAGTCATAGACGCTCGATCTTGGCGGCATTCGTCTCAGCTCCTGGCAATTAGTATAGAAGCACTGTTTCCCACTGTTTCTGAGGCTAATTCTTGAACCGTAAGTCATAGACGCTGGATCTTGGCGGCATTCGTCTCAGCGCCTGGCAATTAGTATAGAAGCACTGTTTTTGACTTCTCTGGATGTTTCCCAGACGAGCTATTGACATGTAAATCCTAGACGCTCGATCTTGGTTATTTTCGCTTTCGCGGCTGGCAGCAAAGTTCAGAACCATGTTTCTGTGAATAACTCTTGAACCGTAAGTCACAGACGCTCGCTCTTGGCTGCATTCGTTTCAGCTCGTGGCAGCCAGTCTAAAAAACACTATCTTGGACTTCTCTGGATGTTTCCCAGGCGAGCTATTGACAAGTAAATCCTATACGCTCGATCTTGGTTATTTTCGCTTAAGCGGCTGGCAGCAAAGTTCAGAACCATGTTTCTGTGAATAACTCTTGAACCGTAAGTCACAGACGCCCGCTCTTGGCTGCATTCGTTTCAGCTCGTGGCAGCCAGTCTAAAAAACACTATCTTGGACTTCTCTGGATGTTTCCCAGGCGAGCTATTGGCAGCATGTTCAGAACCACTGTTTCTGAGGCTAATTCTTGAACCGTAAGTCATAGACGCTCGATCTTGGCGGCATTTGTCTCAGCGCCTGGCAATTAGTATAGAAGCACTGTTTCCCACTGTTTCTGAGGCTAATTCTTGAACCGTAAGTCATAGACGCTCGATCTTGGCGGCATTCGTCTCAGCGCCTGGCAATTAGTATAGAAGCACTGTCTTTGACTTCTCTGGATGTTTCCCAGGCGAGCTATTGACAAGTAAATCCTAGACGCTCGATCTTGGTTATTTTTTGCTTTCGCGGCTGGCAGCAAAGTTCAGAACCATGTTTCTGTGAATAACTCTTGAACCGTAAGTCACAGACGCTCGCTCTTGGCTGCATTCGTTTCAGCTCGTGGCAGCCAGTCTAAAAAACACTATCTTGGACTTCTCTGGATGTTTCCCAGTCAAGCTATTGGCAGCATGTTCAGAACCACTGTTTCTGAGGCTAATTCTTGAACCGTAAGTCATAGACGCTCGATCTTGGCGGCATTCGTCTCAGCGCCTGGCAATTAGTATAGAAGCACTGTTTCCCACTGTTTCTGAGGCTAATTCTTGAACCGTAAGTCATAGACGCTGGATCTTGGCGGCATTCGTCTCAGCGCCTGGCAATTAGTATAGAAGCACTGTCTTTGACTTATCTGGATGTTTCCCAGACGAGCTATTGACAAGTAAATCCTAGACGCTCGATCTTGGTTATTTTCGCTTTCGCGGCTGGCAGCAAAGTTCAGAACCATGTCTCTGTGAATTACTTTTGAACCGTAAGTCACAGACGCTCGCTCTTGGCTACATTCGTTTCAGCTCGTGGCAGCCAGTCTAAAAAACACTATCTTGGACTTCTCTGGATGTTTCCCAGGCGAGCTATTGGCAGCATGTTCAGAACCACTGTTTCTGAGGCTAATTCTTGAACCGTAAGTCATAGACGCTCGATCTTGGCGGCATTCGTCTCAGCGCATGGCAATTAATATAGAAGCACTGTTTCCCAGTGTTTCTGAGGCTAATTCTTGAACCGTAAGTCATAGACGCTCGATCTTGGCGGCATTCATCTCAGCGCCTGGCAATTAGTATAGAAGCACTGTCTTTGACTTATCTGGATGTTTCCCAGGCGAGCTATTGACAAGTAAATCCTAGACGCTCGATCTTGGTTATTTTCGCTTTCGCGGCTGGCAGCAAAGTTCAGAACCATGTTTCTGTGAATAACTCTTGAACCGTAAGTCACAGACGCTCGCTCTTGGCTGCATTCGTTTCAGCTCGTGGCAGCCAGTCTAAAAAACACTATCTTGGACTTCTCTGGATGTTTCCCAGTCAAGCTATTGGCAGCATGTTCAGAACCACTGTTTCTGAGGCTAATTCTTGAACCGTAAGTCATAGACGCTCGATCTTGGCGGCATTCGTCTCAGCGCCTGGCAATTAGTATAGAAGCACTGTTTCCCACTGTTTCTGAGGCTAATTCTTGAACCGTAAGTCATAGACGCTGGATCTTGGCGGCATTCGTCTCAGCGCCTGGCAATTAGTGTAGAAGCACTGTCTTTGACTTATCTGGATGTTTCCCAGACGAGCTATTGACAAGTAAATCCTAGACGCTCGATCTTGGTTATTTTCGCTTTCGCGGCTGGCAGCAAAGTTCAGAACCATGTCTCTGTGAATTACTCTTGAACCGTAAGTCACAGACGCTCGCTCTTGGCTGCATTCGTTTCAGCTCGTGGCAGCCAGTCTAAAAAACACTATCTTGGACTTCTCTGGATGTTTCCCAGGCGAGCTATTGGCAGCATGTTCAGAACCACTGTTTCTGAGGCTAATTCTTGAACCGTAAGTCATAGACGCTCGATCTTGGCGGCATTTGTCTCAGCGCCTGGCAATTAGTATAGAAGCACTGTTTCCCACTGTTTCTGAGGCTAATTCTTGAACCGTAAGTCATAGACGCTCGATCTTGGCGGCATTCGTCTCAGCGCCTGGCAATTAGTATAGAAGCACTGTCTTTGACTTCTCTGGATGTTTCCCAGGCGAGCTATTGACAAGTAAATCCTAGACGCTCGATCTTGGTTACTTTCGCTTTCGCGGCTGGCAGCAAAGTTCAGAACCATGTTTCTGTGAATAACTCTTGAACCGTAAGTCACAGACGCTCGCTCTTGGCTGCATTCGTTTCAGCTCGTGGCAGCCAGTCTAAAAAACACTATCTTGGACTTCTCTGGATGTTTCCCAGGCGAGCTATTGGCAGCATGTTCAGAACCACTGTTTCTGAGGCTAATTCTTGAACCGTAAGTCATAGACGCTCGATATTGGCGGCATTCGTCTCAGCTCCTGGCAATTAGTATAGAAGCACTGTTTCCCACTGTTTCTAAGGCTAATTCTTGAACCGTAAGTCATAGACGCTGGATCTTGGCGGCATTCGTCTCAGCGCCTGGCAATTAGTATAGAAGCACTGTCTTTGACTTCTCTGGATGTTTCCCAGGCGAGCTATTGACAAGTAAATCCTAGACGCTCGATCTTGGTTAATTTCGCTTAAGCGGCTGGCAGCAAAGTTCAGAACCATGTTTCTGTGAATAACTCTTGAACCGTAAGTCACAGACGCTCGCTCTTGGCTGCATTCGTTTCAGCTCGTGGCAGCCAGTCTAAAAAACACTATCTTGGACTTCTCTGGATGTTTCCCAGGCGAGCTATTGACAAGTAAATCCTAGACGCTCGATCTTGGTTATTTTCGCTTTCGCGGCTGGCAGCAAAGTTCAGAACCATGTTTCTGTGAATAACTCTTGAACCGTAAGTCACAGACGCTCGCTCTTGGCTGCATTCGTTTCAGCTCGTGGCAGCCAGTCTAAAAAAACACTATCTTGGACTTCTCTGGATGTTTCCCAGGCGAGCTATTGGCAGCATGTTCAGAACCACTGTTTCTGAGGCTAATTCTTGAACCGTAAGTCATAGACGCTCGATATTGGCGGCATTCGTCTCAGCTCCTGGCAATTAGTATAGAAGCACTGTTTCCCACTGTTTCTAAGGCTAATTCTTGAACCGTAAGTCATAGACGCTGGATCTTGGCGGCATTCGTCTCAGCGCCTGGCAATTAGTATAGAAGCACTGTCTTTGACTTCTCTGGATGTTTCCCAGGCGAGCTATTGACAAGTAAATCCTAGACGCTCGATCTTGGTTATTTTCGCTTTCGCGGCTGGCAGCAAAGTTCAGAACCATGTTTCTGTGAATAACTCTTGAACCGTAAGTCACAGACGCTCGCTCTTGGCTGCATTCGTTTCAGCTCGTGGCAGCCAGTCTAAAAAACACTATCTTGGACTTCTCTGGATGTTTCCCAGGCGAGCTATTGACAAGTAAATCCTATACGCTCGATCTTGGTTATTTTCGCTTAAGCGGCTGGCAGCAAAGTTCAGAACCATGTTTCTGTGAATAACTCTTGAACCGTAAGTCACAGACGCTCGCTCTTGGCTGCATTCGTTTCAGCTCGTGGCAGCCAGTCTAAAAAACACTATCTTGGACTTCTCTGGATGTTTCCCAGGCGAGCTATTGGCAGCATGTTCAGAACCACTGTTTCTGAGGCTAATTCTTGAACCGTAAGTCATAGACGCTCGATATTGGCGGCATTCGTCTCAGCTCCTGGCAATTAGTATAGAAGCACTGTTTCCCACTGTTTCTAAGGCTAATTCTTGAACCGTAAGTCATAGACGCTGGATCTTGGCGGCATTCGTCTCAGCGCCTGGCAATTAGTATAGAAGCACTGTCTTTGACTTCTCTGGATGTTTCCCAGGCGAGCTATTGACAAGTAAATCCTATACGCTCGATCTTGGTTATTTTCGCTTAAGCGGCTGGCAGCAAAGTTCAGAACCATGTTTCTGTGAATAACTCTTGAACCGTAAGTCACAGACGCTCGCTCTTGGCTGCATTCGTTTCAGCTCGTGGCAGCCAGTCTAAAAAACACTATCTTGGACTTCTCTGGATGTTTCCCAGACGAGCTATTGGCAGCATGTTCAGAACCACTATTTCTGAGGCTAATTCTTGAACCGTAAGTCATAGACGCTCGATCTTGGCGGCATTCGTCTCAGCGCCTGGCAATTAGTATAGAAGCACTGTTTCCCACTGTTTCTGAGGCTAATTCTTGAACCGTAAGTCATAGACGCTGGATCTTGGCGGCATTCGTCTCAGCGCCTGGCAATTAGTATAGAAGCACTGTCTTTGACTTCTCTGGATGTTTCCCAGGCGAGCTATTGACAAGTAAATCCTATACGCTCGATCTTGGTTAATTTCGCTTAAGCGGCTGGCAGCAAAGTTCAGAACCATGTTTCTGTGAATAACTCTTGAACCGTAAGTCACAGACGCTCGCTCTTGGCTGCATTCGTTTCAGCTCGTGGCAGCCAGTCTAAAAAACACTATCTTGGACTTCTCTGGATGTTTCCCAGGCGAGCTATTGACAAGTAAATCCTAGACGCTCGATCTTGGTTATTTTCGCTTTCGCGGCTGGCAGCAAAGTTCAGAACCATGTTTCTGTGAATAACTCTTGAACCGTAAGTCACAGACGCTCGCTCTTGGCTGCATTCGTTTCAGCTCGTGGCAGCCAGTCTAAAAAAACACTATCTTGGACTTCTCTGGATGTTTCCCAGGCGAGCTATTGGCAGCATGTTCAGAACCACTGTTTCTGAGGCTAATTCTTGAACCGTAAGTCATAGACGCTCGATATTGGCGGCATTCGTCTCAGCTCCTGGCAATTAGTATAGAAGCACTGTTTCCCACTGTTTCTAAGGCTAATTCTTGAACCGTAAGTCATAGACGCTGGATCTTGGCGGCATTCGTCTCAGCGCCTGGCAATTAGTATAGAAGCACTGTCTTTGACTTCTCTGGATGTTTCCCAGGCGAGCTATTGACAAGTAAATCCTAGACGCTCGATCTTGGTTATTTTCGCTTTCGCGGCTGGCAGCAAAGTTCAGAACCATGTTTCTGTGAATAACTCTTGAACCGTAAGTCACAGACGCTCGCTCTTGGCTGCATTCGTTTCAGCTCGTGGCAGCCAGTCTAAAAAACACTATCTTGGACTTCTCTGGATGTTTCCCAGGCGAGCTATTGTCAAGTAAATCCTATACGCTCGATCTTGGTTATTTTCGCTTAAGCGGCTGGCAGCAAAGTTCAGAACCATGTTTCTGTGAATAACTCTTGAACCGTAAGTCACAGACGCTCGCTCTTGGCTGCATTCGTTTCAGCTCGTGGCAGCCAGTCTAAAAAACACTATCTTGGACTTCTCTGGATGTTTCCCAGGCGAGCTATTGGCAGCATGTTCAGAACCACTGTTTCTGAGGCTAATTCTTGAACCGTAAGTCATAGACGCTCGATATTGGCGGCATTCGTCTCAGCTCCTGGCAATTAGTATAGAAGCACTGTTTCCCACTGTTTCTAAGGCTAATTCTTGAACCGTAAGTCATAGACGCTGGATCTTGGCGGCATTCGTCTCAGCGCCTGGCAATTAGAATAGAAGCACTGTCTTTGACTTCTCTGGATGTTTCCCAGGCGAGCTATTGACAAGTAAATCCTAGACGCTCGATCTTGGTTATTTTCGCTTTCGCGGCTGGCAGCAAAGTTCAGAACCATGTTTCTGTGAATAACTCTTGAACCGTAAGTCACAGACGCTCGCTCTTGGCTGCATTCGTTTCAGCTCGTGGCAGCCAGTCTAAAAAACACTATCTTGGACTTCTCTGGATGTTTCCCAGGCGAGCTATTGGCAGCATGTTCAGAACCACTGTTTCTGAGGCTAATTCTTGAACCGTAAGTCATAGACGCTCGATCTTGGCGGCATTTGTCTCAGCGTCTGGCAATTAGTATAGAAGCACTGTTTCCCACTGTTTCTGAGGCTAATTCTTGAACCATAAGTCATAGACGCTCGATCTTGGCGGCATTCGTCTCAGCGCCTGGCAATTAGTATAGAAGCACTGTCTTTGACTTCTCTGGATGATTCCCAGGCGAGCTATTGACAAGTAAATCCTAGACGCTCGATCTTGGTTATTTTCGCTTTCGCGGCTGGCAGCAAAGTTCAGAACCATGTTTCTGTGAATAACTCTTGAACCGTAAGTCACAGACGCTCGCTCTTGGCTGCATTCGTTTCAGCTCGTGGCAGCCAGTCTAAAAAACACTATCTTGGACTTCTCTGGATGTTTCCCAGGCGAGCTATTGGCAGCATGTTCAGAACCACTGTTTCTGAGGCTAATTCTTGAACCGTAAGTCATAGACGCTCGATCTTGGCGGCATTCGTCTCAGCTCCTGGCAATTAGTATGGAAGCACTGTCTTTGACTTCTCTGGATGTTTCCCAGGCGAGCTATTGACAAGTAAATCCAATACGCTCGATCTTGGTTATTTTCGCTTAAGCCGCTGGCAGCAAAGTTCAGAACCATGTTTCTGTGAATAACTCTTGAACCGTAAGTCACAGACGCTCGCTCTTGGCTGCATTCGTTTCAGCTCGTGGCAGCCAGTCTAAAAAACACTATCTTGGACTTCTCTGGATGTTTCCCAGGCGAGCTATTGGCAGCATGTTCAGAACCACTGTTTCTGAGGCTAATTCTTGAACCGTAAGTCATAGACGCTCGATCTTGGCGGCATTCGTCTCAGCTCCTGGCAATTAGTATAGAAGCACTGTTTCCCACTGTTTCTGAGGCTAATTCTTGAACCGTAAGTCATAGACGCTGGATCTTGGCGGCATTCGTCTCAGCGCCTGGCAATTAGTATAGAAGCACTGTTTTTGACTTCTCTGGATGTTTCCCAGACGAGCTATTGACATGTAAATCCTAGACGCTCGATCTTGGTTATTT
>NW_027462912.1:0-7500 GCF_050947455.1 Rhinoderma darwinii
GATGTCCCCGTCGGCCTCGCTCGCTGGTCGGATCCGGTGTTTTTTTACCTTCTTAATAAAAAAATATTTTTTTTTTTTATGTTATTTCCTGAAGCCCCAAGCCCACCTGCAGTTGCACGAGCAAGGCCACCTCGGCAACTCCTACCGAAAGCCGTGAACGAGGAAGTACAAACGGGAGCTGCTCCCGTTCCAAGCCGAGAAGGACTTCCATGGTGTGACCGGTAGGTAGTGGCACCTCCTGCCGTCCTCCTGGAAGTCCCCGTCGGCCTGGCTCACGGCTCGGTCCCGCTGTGAGTTTTACCTTCATAATAAAAAAACACTTTTTTTTTTTATGGTATTTTATGAAGTCCCAAGCCGACCTGCAGTTGCAGGAGCTCGGCCACCTCGGCAACTCCTACCGAAAGCCGTGAACGAGGAAGTACAAACGGGAGCTGCTCCCGTTCCAAGCCGAGAAGGACTTCCATGGTGTGACCGGTAGGTAGTGGCACCTCCTGCCGTCCTCCTGGAAGTCCCCGTCGGCCTCGCTCGCAGGTCTGTCTTCATTGACGTTTTGGAGAAAAAACCCTATGAGGTTTTTATTTTGGGCCTCAGCCGGGCAGCAGTTCCATGAGCCCGGGTACTTTGGCACCTTACCCCGGTGTATTTGAGGTGGTGACACTTTTAGGGGTGTGAATATCTCCTTCACCTGAAATCCTGTGAGAGGGCATCTAGGTTTTGAGTTCCAAGTCCCAACGGTTCTTCCTAGCGGGAAGTCCTAACCGTTCCTGGCCGAGAGTGACTTCCAGGGTTTGAGCAATAGGTACCGGCCTGCCCTCTCACGGTGCCTCCTGGAAGTCCCCGTCGGCCTCGTTCGCTGGTCGGTCCGCTGCACCTTAACTTCCATGAAAGAAGTTTGGTGCATTCTTTCTGGAGTCCCAGGCCGACCAGCAGTTGCAGGAGCTCGGCCAGCTCTGTGACTCCAACCGAGTACCGTGAAGGAGGACGTGCTGCACGTTCTTGCGGGAGCTGCACCTGGTCCAACCCGAGAAGGACTTCCATGGTGTGACCGGTATGTAGTGGCACGTCATGCCGGCCTCCTGGAAGTCCCCGTCGTCCTCGCTCGCTGGTCGGTCCGCTGCACCTGAACTTCCACGAAAGAACTTTGATGCATTCTTTCTGGAGTCCCAGGCCGACCAGCAGTTGCAGGAGCTCGGCCACCTTGGCGGCTCCAACCGAACACCTTGAAGGAGGACGTGCTGCACGTTCTAGCAGGAGCTGCACCTGGTTCAAACCGAGAAGGACTTCCATGGTGTCACCGGTATGTAGTGGCACGTCATGCCGGCCTCCTGGAAGTCCCCGTCGGCCTCGTTCGCTGGTCGGTCCGCTGCACCTGACTTTCCATGAAAGAACTGTGGTGCATTCTTTCTGAAGTCCCAGGCCGACCAGCAGTTGCAGGAGCTCGGCCACGGTGGTGAGTCCAACCGAGTACTGTGAAGGAGGACGTGCTACACGTTCTAGCGGGAGCTGTACCTGGTTCAACCCGAGAATGACTTCCATGGTGTGACCGGTATGTAGTGGCACGTCATGCCGGCCTCCTGGAAGTCCCCGTCGGCCTCGCTCGCAGGTCTGTCTTCATTGACGTTTTGGAGGAAAAACCCTATGAGGTTTTTATTTTGGGCTTCAGCCGGGCAGCAGTTCCAGGAGCCCGGGTACTTTGGCACCTTACCCCGGTGTATTTGAGGTGGTGACACTTTTAGGGGTGTGAATATCTCCTTCACCTGAAATCCTGTGAGAGGGCATTTCTGCTCCGCGTTCCAAGTCCTAACGGTTCTTCCTAGCGGGAAGTCCTAACCGTTCGTGGCCGAGAAGGACTTCCAGGGAGTGACCGGTATGTAGTGGCACGTCATGCCGGCCTCCTGGAAGTCCCCATCGGCCTTGCTCCCTGGTCGGTCCGCTGCACCTGAACTTCCACGAAAGAACTTTGGTACATTCTTTCTGGAGTCCCAGGCCGACCAGCAGTTGCAGGAGCTCGGCCACGGTGGTGAGTTCAACCGAGTACTGTGAAGGAGGACGTGCTGCACGTTCTAGCGGGAAGCTATACCTGGTTCAACCCGAGAAGGACTTCCATGGTGTGACCGGTATGTAGTGGCACGTCATGCCGGCCTCCTGGAAGTCCCCGTCGGCCTCGTTCGCTGGTCGGTCCGCTGCACCTGACTTTCCATGAAAGAACTGTGGTGCATTCTTTCTGAAGTCCCAGGCCGACCAGCAGTTGCAGGAGCTCGGCCACGGTGTTGAGTCCAACCGAGTACTGTGAAGGAGGACGTGCTACACGTTCTAGCGGGAGCTGTACCTGGTTCAACCCGAGAAGGACTTCCATGGTGTGACCGGTATGTAGTGGCACGTCATGCCGGCCTCCTGGAAGTCCCCGTCGGCCTCGTTCGCTGGTCGGTCCGCTGCACCTGACTTTCCATGAAAGAACTGTGGTGCATTCTTTCTGAAGTCCCAGGCCGACCAGCAGTTGCAGGAGCTCGGCCACGGTGTTGAGTCCAACCGAGTACTGTGAAGGAGGACGTGCTACACGTTCTAGCGGGAGCTGTACCTGGTTCAACCCGAGAAGGACTTCCATGGTGTGACCGGTATGTAGTGGCACGTCATGCCGGCCTCCTGGAAGTCCCCGTCGGCCTCGCTCGCAGGTCTGTCTTCATTGACGTTTTGGAGGAAAAACCCTATGAGGTTTTTATTTTGGGCTTCAGCCGGGCAGCAGTTCCAGGAGCCCGGGTACTTTGGCACCTTACCCCGGTGTATTTGAGGTGGTGACACTTTTTAGGGGTGTGAATATCTCCTTCACCTGAAATCCTGTGAGAGGGCATTTCTGCTCCGCGTTCCAAGTCCTAACGGTTCTTCCTAGCGGGAAGTCCTAACCGTTCGTGGCCGAGAAGGACTTCCAGGGAGTGACCGGTATGTAGTGGCACGTCATGCCGGCCTCCTGGAAGTCCCCATCGGCCTTGCTCCCTGGTCGGTCCGCTGCACCTGAACTTCCACGAAAGAACTTTGGTACATTCTTTCTGGAGTCCCAGGCCGACCAGCAGTTGCAGGAGCTCGGCCACGGTGGTGAGTTCAACCGAGTACTGTGAAGGAGGACGTGCTGCACGTTCTAGCGGGAGCTATACCTGGTTCAACCCGAGAAGGACTTCCATGGTGTGACCGGTATGTAGTGGCACGTCATGCCGGCCTCCTGGAAGTCCCCGTCGGCCTCGTTCGCTGGTCGGTCCGCTGCACCTGACTTTCCATGAAAGAACTGTGGTGCATTCTTTCTGAAGTCCCAGGCCGACCAGCAGTTGCAGGAGCTCGGCCACGGTGTTGAGTCCAACCGAGTACTGTGAAGGAGGACGTGCTACACGTTCTAGCGGGAGCTGTACCTGGTTCAACCCGAGAAGGACTTCCATGGTGTGACCGGTATGTAGTGGCACGTCATGCCGGCCTCCTGGAAGTCCCCGTCGGCCTCGTTCGCTGGTCGGTCCGCTGCACCTGACTTTCCATGAAAGAACTGTGGTGCATTCTTTCTGAAGTCCCAGGCCGACCAGCAGTTGCAGGAGCTCGGCCACGGTGTTGAGTCCAACCGAGTACTGTGAAGGAGGACGTGCTACACGTTCTAGCGGGAGCTGTACCTGGTTCAACCCGAGAAGGACTTCCATGGTGTGACCGGTATGTAGTGGCACGTCATGCCGGCCTCCTGGAAGTCCCCGTCGGCCTCGCTCGCAGGTCTGTCTTCATTGACGTTTTGGAGGAAAAACCCTATGAGGTTTTTATTTTGGGCTTCAGCCGGGCAGCAGTTCCAGGAGCCCGGGTACTTTGGCACCTTACCCCGGTGTATTTGAGGTGGTGACACTTTTTAGGGGTGTGAATATCTCCTTCACCTGAAATCCTGTGAGAGGGCATTTCTGCTCCGCGTTCCAAGTCCTAACGGTTCTTCCTAGCGGGAAGTCCTAACCGTTCGTGGCCGAGAAGGACTTCCAGGGAGTGACCGGTATGTAGTGGCACGTCATGCCGGCCTCCTGGAAGTCCCCATCGGCCTTGCTCCCTGGTCGGTCCGCTGCACCTGAACTTCCACGAAAGAACTTTGGTACATTCTTTCTGGAGTCCCAGGCCGACCAGCAGTTGCAGGAGCTCGGCCACGGTGGTGAGTTCAACCGAGTACTGTGAAGGAGGACGTGCTGCACGTTCTAGCGGGAGCTATACCTGGTTCAACCCGAGAAGGACTTCCATGGTGTGACCGGTATGTAGTGGCACGTCATGCCGGCCTCCTGGAAGTCCCCGTCGGCCTCGTTCGCTGGTCGGTCCGCTGCACCTGACTTTCCATGAAAGAACTGTGGTGCATTCTTTCTGAAGTCCCAGGCCGACCAGCAGTTGCAGGAGCTCGGCCACGGTGTTGAGTCCAACCGAGTACTGTGAAGGAGGACGTGCTACACGTTCTAGCGGGAGCTGTACCTGGTTCAACCCGAGAAGGACTTCCATGGTGTGACCGGTATGTAGTGGCACGTCATGCCGGCCTCCTGGAAGTCCCCGTCGGCCTCGCTCGCAGGTCTGTCTTCATTGACGTTTTGGAGGAAAAACCCTATGAGGTTTTTATTTTGGGCTTCAGCCGGGCAGCAGTTCCAGGAGCCCGGGTACTTTGGCACCTTACCCCGGTGTATTTGAGGTGGTGACACTTTTAGGGGTGTGAATATCTCCTTCACCTGAAATCCTGTGAGAGGGCATTTCTGCTCCGCGTTCCAAGTCCTAACGGTTCTTCCTAGCGGGAAGTCCTAACCGTTCGTGGCCGAGAAGGACTTCCAGGGAGTGACCGGTATGTAGTGGCACGTCATGCCGGCCTCCTGGAAGTCCCCATCGGCCTTGCTCGTTGGTCGGTCCGCTGCACCTGAACTTTCACGAAAGAACTTTGGTACATTCTTTCTGGAGTCCCAGGCCGACCAGCAGTTGCAGGAGCTCGGCCACGGTGGTGAGTTCAACCGAGTACTGTGAAGGAGGATGTGCTGCACGTTCTAGCGGGAGCTATACCTGGTTCAACCCGAGAAGGGCTTCCATGGTGTGACCGGTATGTAGTGGCACGTCATGCCGGCCTCCTGGAAGTCCCCGTCGGCCTCGTTCGCTGGTCGGTCCGCTGCACCTGACTTTCCATGAAAGAACTTTGGTGCATTCTTTCTGAAGTCCCAGGCCGACCAGCAGTTGCAGGAGCTCGGCCAGCTTGGCGACTCCAACCCGAGTACCTTGAAGGAGGACGTGCTGCACGTTCTAGCGGGAGCTGCACCTGTTCCAACCCGAGAAGGACTTCCATGGTCTGACCGGTATGTAGTGGCACGTCATGCCGGCCTCCTGGAAGTCCCCGTCGGCTTCGCTCGCAGGTCTGTCTTCATTGACGTTTTGGAGGAAAAACCCTATGAGGTTTTTATTTTGGGCTTCAGCCGGGCAGCAGTTCCAGGAGCCCGGGTACTTTGGCACCTTACCCCGGTGTATTTGAGGTGGTGACACTTTTAGGGGTGTGAATATCTCCTTCACCTGAAATCCTGTGAGAGGGCATTTCTGCTCCGCGTTCCAAGTCCTAACGGTTCTTCCTAGCGGGAAGTCCTAACCGTTTGTGGCCGAGAAGGACTTCCAGGGAGTGAGGGGTAGGCACCGGCCCCCTCATGCCGGCCTCCTGGAAGTCCCCATCGGCCTTGCTCCCTGGTCGGTCCGCTGCACCTGAACTTCCACGAAAGAACTTTGGTGCATTCTTTCTGGAGTCCCAGGCCGACCAGCAGTTGCAGGAGCTCGGCCACGTTGGCGACTCCAACCGAGTACCGTGAAGGAGGACGTGCTGCACGTTCTAGCGGGAGCTGCACCTGTTCCAACCCGAGAAGGACTTCCATGGTGTGACCGGTATGTAGTGGCACGTCATGCTGGCCTCCTGGAAGTCCCCGTCGGCCTCGTTCGCTGGTCGGTCCGCTGCACCTGACTTTCCATGAAAGAACTTTGGTGCATTCTTTCTGAAGTCCCAGGCCGACCAGCAGTTGCAGGAGCTCGGCCAGCTTGGCGACTCCAACCCGAGTACCTTGAAGGAGGACGTGCTGCACGTTCTAGCGGGAGCTGCACCTGTTCCAACCCGAGAAGGACTTCCATGGTGTGACCGGTATGTAGTGGCACGTCATGCCGGCCTCCTGGAAGTCCCCGTCGGCCTCGCTCGCAGATCGGTCTTCATTGACGTTTTGGAGGAAAAACCCTATGAGGTTTTTATTTTGGGCTTCAGCCGGGCAGCAGTTCCAGGAGCCCGGGCACTTTGGCACCTTACCCCGGTGTATTTGAGGTGGTGACACTTTTAGGGGTGCGAATATCTCCTTCACCTGAAATCCTGTGAGAGGGCATTTTGGTTTCGTGTTCCAAGTCCCTACGGTTCTTCCTAACGGGAAGTCCTAACCGTTCGTGGCCGAGAGTGACTTCCAGGGTGTGAGCGATAGGCACCGGCCCTCTCATGGTGTCTCCTGGAAGTCCCGGTCGGCCTCGTTCGCTGGTCGGTCCGCTGCACCTGAACTTCCACGAAATAACTTTGGCGCATTCTTTCTGGAGTCCCAGGCCGACCAGCAGTTGCAGGAGCTCGGCCAGCTTGGTGACTCCAGCCGAGTACCGTGAAGGAGGACGTGCTGCACGTTCTAGCGGGAGCTACACCTGGTCCAACCCGAGAAGGACTTCCATGGTGTGACCGGTATGTAGTGGCACATCATGCCGGCCTCCTGGAAGTCCCCGTCGGCCTCTGCCACCTGTCGTTAAGCTGTGAGAGGAGCACGTGCTCCCGCGCCGTTTGAGTCTTTGGAATTTGTCCAAGACTCCTCAGATCGATCTGGCTCCCCGCGACCCGGCGGCGGAGGGACCACTCGCTCGGCAGTGCTTTGGAGCCCTGTCGGTTACGGCGAGCGCGTCTTCCTCCCACACCGTCCGGGTCTGTTTCGCCCCCGGCCACCTACGGCCGGTGTCCCAAAAAGCCCGGCGGTCCTGCTAAAGGCGGGTGCCGGTACCTCTCGCTCCCGCGAGGTGCGTTTGCTCAGTGCTGCTTCTATCACTCTAAAAGGCGTCCGAGAGTGTGCTGGTGTCGCCGGAGCCCGAGGCACGAGAGAAAGCTTTAAACGACGGGGAGGCAGTGACCGCCCCCGTATGTCCGCTGCTCGCAAGGGCCTCTCTAGCCGAGGTGCTCCCAGGCGCACCCGCGCATGGGGCACGGTTGTTTCTCGCAAGTAGTCCAAAGCCGTCTTCCGCCTCGCCCGAGGCTGGAAGTGTCGGCGTGGCTCCCGCATGCAAGCCACACGCGGCTCCACGGTGGCTTCCCTCCCCCCCTCTCCGGAGGGGGGCGGCCCCATCCCATGTGAAGCCGCTAAGCCGCCGGGAAAGCGGCCTCGGTTCCCCGTTGGGCGACAAAGGCGTCCTCCTCGGCACTTTGCGAGCTGGGCCGCCGGAGAGAGCAGTTAACCCGGATTGTCGAGGTTGTCGTTGCCT
>NW_027462912.1:17500-18934 GCF_050947455.1 Rhinoderma darwinii
GATTGCAGGTAGGTCCCGGTGGGGTGGAAGGGGGTCAGCGGGAGCAAACTGCATCCCCATGCCCAGCCAGAGTTCCAGGGTGATTGCAGGTAGGTCCCGGTGGGGGGGCAGCGGGAGCAACCTGCATCCCCATGCCCAGCCAGAGTTCCAGGGTGATTGCAGGTAGGTCCCGGTGGGGGGGCAGCGGGAGCAACCTGCATCCCCATGCCCAGCCAGAGTTCCAGGCTGATTGCAGGTAGGTCCTGGTGGGGGGGCAGCGGGAGCAACTTGCATCCCCATGCCCAGCCAGAGTTCCAGGGTGATTGCAGGTAGGTCCCGGTGGGGTGGAAGGGGGTCAGCGGGAGCAAACTGCATCCCCATGCCCAGCCAGAGTTCCAGGGTGATTGCAGGTAGGTCCCGGTGGGGGGGCAGCGGGAGCAACCTGCATCCCCATGCCCAGCCAGAGTTCCAGGGTGATTGCAGGTAGGTCCTGGTGGGGGGGCAGCGGGAGCAACTTGCATCCCCATGCCCAGCCAGAGTTCCAGGGTGATTGCAGGTAGGTCCTGGTGGGGGGCAGCGGGAGCAACTTGCATCCCCATGCCCAGCCAGAGTTCCAGAGTGATTGCAGGTAGGTCCCGGTGGGGGGGGGGGGGCAGCGGGAGCAACCTGCATCCCCATGCCCAGCCAGAGTTCCAGGGTGATTGCTGTTGGGTCCGGTGGGGTGGAAGGGGGTCAGCGGGAGCAAACTGCATCCCCATGCCCAGCCAGAGTTCCAGGGTGATTGCAGGTAGGTCCTGGTGGGGGGGCAGCGGGAGCAACTTGCATCCCCATGCCCAGCCAGAGTTCCAGGTTGATTGCTGGTAGGTCCCGGTGGGGTGGAAGGGGGTCAGCGGGAGCAAACTGCATCCCCATGCCCAGCCAGAGTTCCAGGGTGATTGCAGGTAGGTCCCGGTGGGGGGGCAGCGGGAGCAACCTGCATCCCCATGCCCAGCCAGAGTTCCAGGCTGATTGCTGGTAGGTCCTGGTGGGGGGGCAGCGGGAGCAACTTGCATCCCCATGCCCAGCCAGAGTTCCAGGGTGATTGCAGGTAGGTCCTGGTGGGGGGCAGCGGGAGCAACTTGCATTCCCATGCCCAGCCAGAGTTCCAGGGTGATTGCAGGTAGGTCCTGGTGGGGGGCAGCGGGAGCAACTTGCATCCCCATGCCCAGCCAGAGTTCCAGGGTGATTGCTGGTAGGTCCCGGTGGGGGGGCAGCGGGAGCAACCTGCATCTCCATGCCCAGCCAGAGTTCCAGAGTGATTGCAGGTAGGTCCCGGTGGGGGGGCAGCGGGAGAAACTTGCATCCCCATGCCCAGCCAGAGTTCCAGGGTGATTGCAGGTAGGTCCCGGTGGGGTGGAAGGGGGTCAGCGGGAGCAAACTGCATCCCCATGCCCAGCCAGAGTTCCAGGGTGATTG